>NC_069509.1:202296892-202329392 GCF_027579735.1 Bombina bombina
ATACACATAGTAACACATAAATATATATGTACATACACATAGTAACACATAAATATATATATGTATATACACATAGTAACACATAAATATATATGTACATACACATAGTAACACATAAATATATATGTACATACACATAGTAACACATAAATATATATATGTATATACACATAGTAACACATAAATATATATATGTACATACACATAGTAACACATAAATATATATGTATATACACACATAGTAACACATAAATATATATGTATATACACATAGTAACACATAAATATATATATGTATATACACATAGTAACACATAAATATATATATGTACATACACATAGTAACACATAAATATATATGTATATACACACATAGTAACACATAAATATATATGTATATACACACATAGTAACACATAAATATATATGTATATACACATAATAACACATAAATATATCTGTATATACACACACTAACACATAAATATATATGTACATACACATAGTAACACATAAATATATATGTATATACACATAGTAACACATAAATATATATGTACATACACATAGTAACACATAAATATATATGTACATACACATAGTAACACATAAATATATATGTATATACACATAGTAACACATAAATATATATGTATATACACATAGTAACACATAAATATATATGTACATACACATAGTAACACATAAATATATATGTATATACACATACTAACACATAAATATATATGTATATACACATACTAACACATAAATATATATGTATATACACATAGTAACACATAAATATATATGTATATACACATAGTAACACATAAATATATATATATATACACATAGTAACACATAAATATATATGTATATACACATAGTAACACATAAATATATATGTATATACACACATAGTAACACATAAATATATATGTATATACACATAGTAACACATAAATATATATGTATATACACATAATAACACATAAATATATATGTATATACACATAGTAACACATAAATATATATGTATATACACATACTAACACATAAATATGTATGTATATACACATAGTAACACATAAATATATATGTATATACACATACTAACACATAAATATATATGTACATACACATAGTAACACATAAATATATATGTATATACACATACTAACACATAAATATATATGTACATACACATAGTAACACATAAATATATATGTATATACACATACTAACACATAAATATATATGTATATACACATAGTAACACATAAATATATATGTATATACACATAGTAACACATAAATATATATATATATACACATAGTAACACATAAATATATATGTATATACACATAGTAACACATAAATATATATGTATATACACACATAGTAACACATAAATATATATGTATATACACATAGTAACACATAAATATATATGTATATACACATAATAACACATAAATATATCTGTATATACACATAGTAACACATAAATATATACTGTATGTACACATAATAACACATAAATATATCTGTATATACACATAATAACACGTAAATATATATGTATATACACACATAGTAACACATAAATATATATATATATACACATAATAACACATAAATATATATGTATATACACATAGTAACACTAAAATATATATGTATATATACATAGTAACACATAAATATATATGTATATACACATACTAACACATAAATATATATGTATATACACATAGTAACACATAACTATATATGTATATACACATAGTAACACATAAATATATATATGTATATACACATAGTAACACATAAATATATATGTATATACACACATAGTAACACATAAATATATATGTATATACACATAGTAACACATAAATATATATGTATATACACATAGTAACACATAAATATATATGTATATACACATAGTAACACATAAATATATATGTATATACACATAGTAACACATAAATATATATGTATATACACACATAGTAACACATAAATATATATGTATATACACATAGTAACACATAAATATATATGTATATACACATACTAACACATAAATATATCTGTATATACACATAGTAACACATAAATATATATGTATATACACATACTAACACATAAATATATATGTATATACACATAGTAACACATAAATATATATGTATATACACATAGTAGCACATAAATATATATGTATATACACATAGTAACACATAAATATAGATGTATATACACATAATAACACATAAATATATATGTATATACACATAATAACACATAAATATATATGTATATACACATAATAACACATAAATATATCTGTATATACACATAGTAACACATAAATATATACTGTATGTACACATAATAACACATAAATATATCTGTATATACACATAATAACACGTAAATATATATGTATATACACACATAGTAACACATAAATATATATATATACACATAATAACACATAAATATATATGTATATACACACAGTAACACATAAATATATATGTATATACACATAGTAACACATAAATATATATGTATATACACATAGTAACACATAAATATATATGTATATACACACATAGTAACACATAAATATATATGTATATACACATAGTAACACATAAATATATATGTATATACACATACTAACACATAAATATATCTGTATATACACATAGTAACACATAAATATATATGTATATACACATACTAACACATAAATATATATGTATATACACATAGTAACACATAAATATATATGTATATACACATAGTAGCACATAAATATATATGTATATACACATAGTAACACATAAATATATATGTATATACACATAGTAACACATAAATATATATGTATATACACATAACACATAAATATATATGTATATACACATAGTAACACATAAATATATATGTATATACACATAATAACACATAAATATATATGTATATACACATAGTAACACATAACTATATATGTATATACACATACTAACACATAAATATATATGTATATACACATAGTAACACATAAATATATATGTATATACACATAGTAACACATAAATATATATGTATATACACATAGTAACACATAACTATATATGTATATACACATACTAACACATAAATATATATATGTATATACACATAGTAACACATAAATATATATGTATATACACATAGTAACACATAAATATATATGTATATACACATAGTAACACATAACTATATATGTATATACACATAGTAACACATAAATATATATGTATATACACATAATAACACATAAATATATATGTATATACACATAATAACACATAAATATATCTGTATATACACATAGTAACACATAAATATATATGTATATACACATAGTAACACATAAATATATATGTATATACACATAGTAACACATAAATATATATGTATATACACATACTAACACATAAATATATATGTATATACACATAGTAACACATAAATATATATGTATATACACATAGTAACACATAAATATATATGTATATACACATAATAACACAAATATATATGTATATATACATAGTAACACATAAATATATATGTATATACACACAGTAACACATAAATATATATGTATATACACATAATAACACATAAATATATATGTATATACACATAATAACACATAAATATATCTGTATATACACACAGTAACACATAAATATATATGTATATACACATACTAACACATAAATATATATGTATATACACATAGTAACACATAAATATATATGTATATACACATAGTAACACATAAATATATATGTATATACACATAATAACACAAATATATATGTATATATACATAGTAACACATAAATATATATGTATATACACATAATAACACATAAATATATCTGTATATACACACAGTAACACATAAATATATATGTATATACACACAGTAACACATAAATATATATGTATATACACATAGTAACACATAAATATATATGTATATACACATAGTAACACATAAATATATATGTATATACACATAGTAACACATAAATATATACGTATATACACATAATAACACATAAATATATCTGTATATACACACAGTAACACATAAATATATATGTATATACACATAGTAACACATAAATATATATGTATATACACATAATAACACATAAATATATATGTATATACACAAACTAACACATAAATATATATGTATATACACATACTAACACATAAATATATCTGTATATACACATAGTAACACATAAATATATATGTATATACACATACTAACACATAAATATATATGTATATACACATAGTAACACATAAATATGTATATACACATAGTAACACATAAATATATATGTATATACACATAATAACACATAAATATATATGTATATACACATAGTAACACATAAATATATATGTATATACACATACTAACACATAAATATATATGTATATACACATAATAACACATAAATATATATGTATATACACATACTAACACATAAATATATATGTATATACACATACTAACACATAAATATATCTGTATATACACATACTAACACATAAATATATATGTATATACATATATTAACACATAAATATATATGTATATACACATAATAACACATAAATATATATGTATATACACATAGTAACACATAAATATATATGTATATACACATAATAACACATAAATATATATGTATATACATATATTAACACATAAATATATATGTATATACACATAATAACACATAAATATATATGTATATACACATAATAACATAAATATATATGTATATACACATAGTAACACATAAATATATATGTATATACACATAGTAACACATAAATATATATGGATATACACATAATAACACATAAATATATATGTATATACACATAATAACACATAAATATATATGTATATACACATACTAACACATAAATATATATGTATATACACATAATAACACATAAATATATATGTATATACACATACTAACACATAAATATATCTGTATATACACATACTAACACATAAATATATATGTATATACACATAGTAACACATAAATATATATGTATATACACATAGTAACACATAAATATATATGTATATACACATAGTAACACATAAATATATCTGTATATACACATACTAACACATAAATATATATGTATATACATATAGTAACACATAAATATATATGTATATACACATACTAACACATAAATATATATGTATATACATATAGTAACACATAAATATATATGTATATACATATAGTAACACATAAATATATATGTATATACACATAATAACACATAAATATATATGTATATACACATAGTAACACATAAATATATATGTATATACACATACTAACACATAAATATATAGGTATATACACATAGTAACACATAAATATATATGTATATACACATAATAACACATAAATATATATGTATATACACATAGTAACACATAAATATATATGTATATACACATAATAACACATAAATATATATGTATATACACATAGTAACACATAAATATATAGGTATATACACATAGTAACACATAAATATATATGTATATACACATACTAACACATAAATATATATGTATATACACATAATAACACATAAATATATATGTATATACACATAATAACACATAAATATATATGTATATACACATAGTAACACATAAATATATATGTATATACACATAGTAACACATAAATATATATGTATATACACATAGTAACACATAAATATATATGTATATACACATAATAACATATAAATATATATGTATATACACATAGTAACACATAAATATATATGTATATACACATAGTAACACATACATATATATATGTATATACACATAGTAACACATAAATATATATATGTATATACACATAGTAACACATAAATATATCTGTATATACACATAGTAACACATAAATATATCTGTATATACACATAGTAACACATAAATATATATGTATATACACATAGTAGCACATAAATATATATGTATATACACATAGTAACACATAAATATATATGTATATACACATAATAACATATAAATATATATGTATATACACATAATAACACATAAATATATATGTATATACACATAATAACACATAAATATATATGTATATACACACAGTAACACATAAATATATATGTATATACACATAGTAACACATAAATATATATGTATATACACATAATAACACATAAATATATATGTATATACACATAGTAACACATAAATATATATGTATATACACATAGTAACACATAAATATATCTGTATATACACATAGTAACACATAAATATATATGTATATACACATACTAACACATAAATATATATGTATATACACATAGTATAGTAACACATAAATATATCTGTAAATACACATATTAACACATAAATATATATATATATATATACACATATTAACACATAAATATATCTGTATATACACATAGTAACACATAAATATATCTGTATATACACATAGTAACACATAAATATATATATATATATATATATATATACACATAGTAACACATAAATATATATGTATATACACATACTAACACATATATATATATATATATATATATGTATATACACATAATAACACATAAATATATATATGTATATACACATACTAACACATAAATATATCTGTATATACACATAATAACACAGAAATATATATGTATATACACATAATAACACAGAAATATATATGTATATACACATAATAACACAGAAATATATATGTATATATATTTATGTGTTACTATGTGTATATATATTTATGTGTTACTATGTGTATATATATGTATGTGTTACTATGTGTATATACATATATATATGTATGTGTTACTATGTGTATATGCATGTATATTTATGTTTTACTATGTGTATATATATTTATGTGTTACTATGTATATATATATTTATGTGTTACTATGTGTATATATATTTATGTGTTACTATGTGTATATACATATATATATTTATGTGTTACTATGTGTATATACATGTATATTTATGTTTCACTATGTGTATATATATTTATGTGTTACTATGTGTATATATATTTATGTGTTACTGTGTGTATATATATTTAATTGTTACTGTGTGTGTGTATATATATATATATATATATATACACACACACATATAGTAACACATAAATATATATACACATAGTAACACATAAATATATATACACATAGTAAAACATAAATATACATGTATATACACATAGTAACACATAAATATATATGTATATACACATAGTAACACATACATATATATGTATATACACATAGTAACACATAAATATATATGTATATACACATAGTAACACATAAATATACATGTATATACACATAGTAACACATAAATATATATACACATAGTAACACAAATATATATACACATGCTATCACATACATATATATGTATATAAGCATAAACAGTTTCCATAGACCTCAATGTAAAGGAATTTTTCAGTGGCGTTTTTTTCTAACACCCCACTCCCGCCAACCTTACCCCCCAAAATACTGCCTATAAAATAAAAATGCTACAATTGTTGTTTTTTTTAAATAAAATACATACCACTGTATTTTGGGGGCGTTTGGGGCACATTTATAAAATTAACCAGAAATCTGATCTCTGTTTAATTTTATAAGTGCTAATTGCTTCTGTTAGCTTGTGGTAGCAATAACCAGCCAATTGTAATGGTTAGTTATCGTGTGCCCACAAACTGGCAAATTTGCCCATTTGCGGGCGCGTGATACATTAGTGCTCCACTTGTAATCTAGCCAAACATTTTTATATATGCACAATATGTATCAATAACTAAGCACAGCATTACATAAGGTCTGCACACACAATAAATGTTTATATATGCACAGTATATATCAGTGATTAAGTACTGTATTACATAAGGTCTGCACACACAATAAATGTTTATATATGCACAGTATATATCAGTAATTAAGTGCAGCATTACATAAGGTCTGCACACACAATACATGTTTATATATGCACAGTATATATCAGTGATTAAGTACTGTATTACATAAGGTCTGCACACACAATAAATGTTTATATATGCACAGTATATATCAGTAATTATATGTCACATTACATAAGGTCTGCACACACATTAAATGTTTATATATGCACAGTATATATCAGTAATTAAATGCTGTATTACATAAGGTCTGCACACACAATAAATGTTTATATATGCACAGTATATATCAGTAATTAAGTGCTGTATTACATAAGGTCTGCACACACATTAAATGTTTATATATGCACAGTATATATCAGTAATTTAGTGCTGTATTACGTAAGGTCTGCACACACAATAAATGTTTATATATGTACAGTATATATCAGTAATTAAGTGCTACATTACATAAGGTCTGCACACACAATAAATGTTTATATATGCACAGTATTTATCAGTAACTAATGCTGTATTACATAAGGTCTGCACACACAATAAATATTTATATATGCACAGTATATATCAGTAATTAAGTGCTGCATTACATAAGGTCTGAACACACAATAAATGTTTATATATGCACAGTATTTATCAGTAACTAATGCTGTATTACACAGTGGCGTAGCGTGGGGGGGGCCACAGGGGCGGTTGCCCCGGGCGCAAAATTCTGAGGGGCGCAAAATGCTTGGCTCCCAGCCTCCCCAGTCCCCACCATCTCAAGACAGTAGACAGTCACAGTCCCACTCCCAGCGGCGCTACAGGGAGGCTAATCTGACAGGCGCCTGCGCCCAGCCGCTCTGTCTCTCAAGTGAACTGTCTACTACTCTGAAGTCAAGACGTGCTGTGTAATGATTGAATTATCATAATTTTATGAGTGTAATCCTATCCGACCGTTACCTTCTGCTAGACTAGTGTTTACGCCACTAGTTAGCACGGTCCACTCCCACTCCCAGCGCACATGTCAGGAGGGAGTCAGAGCAGCAGAGCCAGAGTGGAGTCAGACTGACTAGCACGCCGCGCCCGCAATGATAAGGTAAGTAGTGTCAACAGAAATTACCAAACTCATCACCAGGTCCGTATCAGAAACAGACCACCAGTGCCACTGCCAGCCAGAATTATAATTAAATTATTATAGCCCCTGTTTTTGCCTGGGCCCTGGGGAATAGGGATTGGAAATAGCAACGCACGCAAAATGCAGCTTAGCCTCTACCGTTACCCAGGTGACGTCGCAGGGCCAGCCAGCCAGCCAAGTTCCAAAGTACCCAGAGTCACTCTGAGCCAGCCAGCCAAATTCCAACTTCCAAAGGACCCAGAGTCTGAGCCAGCCAGCATGCCAGAGTGTGAGAGTGATCTATGCTGCTTTAAAGTGAAATCCAGTTATTTTATTTCAAATTCATTTTTAACCTGGGTAAAATAAAACATACAAGATGTAGATCATCTACATCTTGTATGTTTTACCCAGGTTAAAAATGAATTTAAAAAAAATAACTGGATTTCACTTTAAAGCAGCATAGATCACTCTCACACTCTGGCATGCTGGCTCAGATGTATTTTAAAAATGAAATCCCATGTTTAAATATTAAACAATAAAAAATGTAATTGTTAAGTTATATAATGTACTTAATGTATATAATAAAGTAATGGCTGCCTGCAACCATATGGAATCCTAATTTTTAAGGATGAATGTAGAGTTTAGAATTCTGTATATATATATATATATATATATATATATATATATATATATATATATACCTGTGTATATATAGTATATATTTTTGTTGTTAAAATAAAGCTTTGTTTGTTTTAAAACAAAAACCTGTCTCCTAAGTTGTTGAGCTGTCTCCTAGATTCAAAGCAAATTTGCCAATCCCTACTGTACTGGTGGAAGAGACTCAGTCAGTGCTAATGGCTTAGGGGGGCGCAATTCTTGCCTTGCCCTGGGCGCTGAGAAGCCACGCTACGCCACTGGTATTACATAAGGTCTGCACACACAATAAATGTTTATATATGCACAGTATATATCAGTAATTAAGTACTGTATTACATAAGGTCTGCACACACAATAAATGTTTATATATGCACAGTATATATCAGTAATTAAGTGCTGTATTACATAAGGTCTGCACACACAATAAATGTTTATATATGCACAGTATATATCAGTAATTATGTGCTGTATTACATAAGGTCTGCACACACAATAAATGTTTATATATGCACAGTATATATCAGTAATTATATGTCACATTACATAAGGTCTGCACACATAATAAATGTTTATATATGCACAGTATATATCAGTAATTATGTGCTGTATTACATAAGGTCTGCACACACAATAAATGTTTATATATGCACAGTATATATCAGTAATTATATGTCACATTACATAAGGTCTGCACACATAATAAATGTTTATATATGCACAGTATATATCAGTAACTAATGCTGTATTACATAAGGTCTGCACACACAATAAATGTTTATATATGCACAGTATATATCAGTAATTAAGTGCCGCATTACATAAGGTCTGCACACACAATAAATGTTTATATATGCACAGTATATATCAGTAATTAAGTACTGTATTACATAAGGCCTGCACACACAATACATGTTTATATATGCACAGTATATATCAGTAATTATATGTCACATTACATAAGGTCTGCACACACAATAAATGTTTATATATGCACAGTATATATCAGTAATTAAGTGCTACATTACATAAGGTCTGCACACACAATAAATGTTTATATATGCACAGTATATATCAGTAATTAAGTGCTACATTACACAAGGTCTGCACACACAATAAATGTTTATATATGCACAGTATATATCAGTAATTATATGTCACATTACATAAGGTCTGCACACACAATAAATGTTTATATATGCACAGTATATATCAGTAATTATATGTCACATTACATAAGGTCTGCACACACAATAAATGTTTATATATGCACAGTATATATCAGTAATTATATGTCACATTACATAAGGTCTGCACACACAATAAATGTTTATATATGCACAGTATATATCAGTAATTATATGTCACATTACATAAGGTCTGCGCACACAATAAATGTTTATATATGCACAGTATATATCAGTATTTAAGTGTCACATGACATAAGGTCTGCACACACAATAAATGTTTATATATGCACAGTATATATCAGTAATTAATGCCACATTACATAAGGTCTGCACACACAATAAATGTTTATATATGCACAGTATATATCAGTAATTATATGTCACATTACATAAGGTCTGCACACACAATAAATGTTTATATACGCACAGTATATATCAGTAATTAAGTGTCACATTACATAAGGTCTGCACACACAATAAATGTTTATATATGCACAGTATATATCAGTAATTAAGTGCTGCATTACATAAGGTCTGCACACACAATAAATGTTTATATATGCACAGTATATATCAGTAATTAAGTGTCACATTACATAAGGTCTGCACACACAATAAATGTTTATATATGCACAGTATATATCAGTAACTAAGCACAGCATTACACAAGGTCTGCACACACAATAAATGTTTATATATGCACAGTATATATCAGTAATTATATGTCACATTACATAAGGTCTGCACACACAATAAATGTTTATATATGCACAGTATATATCAGTAATTAATGCTACATTACATAAGGTCTGCACACACAATAAATGTTTATATATGCACAGTATATATCAGTAATTAAGTGCCACATTACATAAGGTCTGAACACACAATACATGTTTATATATGCACAGTATATATCTGTAATTATATGTCACATCACATAAGGTCTGCACACACAATAAATGTTTATATATGCACAGTATATATCAGTAATTACAAAAGGTCTGCGCACACAATAAATGTTTATATATGCACAGTATATATCAGTAATTACAAAAGGTCTGCGCACACAATAAATGTTTATATATGCACAGTATATATCAGTAATTAAGCACAACATTACATAAGGTCTGCACACACAATAAATGTTTATATATGCACAGTATATATCAGTAATTAAGCACCACATTACACAAGGTCTGCACACACAATAAATGTTTATATATGCACAGTATATATCAGTAATAAAGTGCTGCATTACAAAAGGTCTGCACATACAATAAATGTTTATATATGCACAGTATATATATCAGTAATTAAGTGCTGCATTACAAAAGGTCTGCACACACAATAAATGTTTATATATGCACAGTATATATCAGTAATTATATGTCACATTACATAAGGTCTGCACACACAATAAATGTTTATATATGCACAGTATATATCAGTAATTAATGCTACATTACATAAGGTCTGCACACACAATAAATGTTTATATATGCACAGTATATATCAGTAACTAAGCACAGCATTACATAAGGTCTGCACACACAATACAGGGAGTGCAGAATTATTAGGCAAGTTGTATTTTTAAAGGATTAATTTTATTATTGAACAACAACCATGTTCTCAATGAACCCAAAAAACTCATTAATATCAAAGCTGAATAGTTTTGGAAGTAGTTTTTAGTTTGTTTTTAGTTATAGCTATTTTAGGGGGATATCTGTGTGTGCAGGTGACTATTACTGTGCATAATTATTAGGCAACTTAACAAAAAACAAATATATACCCATTTCAATTATTTATTTTTACCAGTGAAACCAATATAACATCTCAACATTCACAAATATACATTTCTGACATTCAAAAACAAAACAAAAACAAATCAGTGACCAATATAGCCACCTTTCTTTGCAAGGACACTCAAAAGCCTCCATCCATGGATTCTGTCAGTGTTTTGATCTGTTCACCATCAACATTGCGTGCAGCAGCAACCACAGCCTCCCAGACACTGTTCAGAGAGGTGTACTGTTTTCCCTCCTTGTAAATCTCACATTTGATGATGGACCACAGGTTCTCAATGGGGTTCAGATCAGGTGAACAAGGAGGCCATGTCATTAGATTTTCTTCTTTTATACCCTTTCTTGCCAGCCACGCTGTGGAGTACTTGGACGCGTGTGATGGAGCATTGTCCTGCATGAAAATCATGTTTTTCTTGAAGGATGCAGACTTCTTCCTGTACCACTGCTTGAAGAAGGTGTCTTCCAGAAACTGGCAATAGGACTGGGAGTTGAGCTTGACTCCATCCTCAACCCGAAAAGGCCCCACAAGCTCATCTTTGATGATACCAGCCCAAACCAGTACTCCACCTCCACCTTGCTGGCGTCTGAGTCGGACTGGAGCTCTCTGCCCTTTACCAATCCAGCCACGGGCCCATCCATCTGGCCCATCAAGACTCACTCTCATTTCATCAGTCCATAAAACCTTAGAAAAATCAGTCTTGAGATATTTCTTGGCCCAGTCTTGACGTTTCAGCTTGTGTGTCTTGTTCAGTGGTGGTCGTCTTTCAGCCTTTCTTACCTTGGCCATGTCTCTGAGGATTGCACACCTTGTGCTTTTGGGCACTCCAGTGATGTTGCAGCTCTGAAATATGGCCAAACTGGTGGCAAGTGGCATCTTGGCAGCTGCACGCTTGACTTTTCTCAGTTCATGGGCAGTTATTTTGCGCCTTGGTTTTTCCACACGCTTCTTGCGACCCTGTTGACTATTTTGAATGAAACGCTTGATTGTTCGATGATCACGCTTCAGAAGCTTTGCAATTTTAAGAGTGCTGCATCCCTCTGCAAGATATCTCACTATTTTTTACTTTTCTGAGCCTGTCAAGTCCTTCTTTTGACCCATTTTGCCAAAGGAAAGGAAGTTGCCTAATAATTATGCACACCTGATATAGGGTGTTGATGTCATTAGACCACATCCCTTCTCATTACAGAGATGCACATCACCTAATATGCTTAATTGGTAGTAGGCTTTCGAGCCTATACAGCTTGGAGTAAGACAACTTGCATAAAGAGGATGATGTGGTCAAAATACTCATTTGCCTAATAATTCTGCACTCCCTGTAAATGTTTATATATGCACAGTATATATCAGTAACTAAGCACAGCATTACACAAGGTCTGCACACACAATAAATGTTTATATATGCACAGTATATATCAGTAATTAATGCTGTATTACATACGGTCTGCACACGTAATAAATGTTTATATATGCACAGTATATATCAGTAATTAAGTGCCACATTACATAAAGTCTGCACACACAATAAATGTTTATATATGCACAGTATATATCAGTAATTAAGTGCTACATTACATAAGGTCCGCACACACAATAAATATTTATATATGCACAGTATATATCAGTAATTAAGCACCACATTACATAAGTTCTGCACACACAATAAATGTTTATATATGCACAGTATATATCAGTAATTAAGTGCCGCATTACATAAGGTCTGCACACACAATAACTGTTTATATATGCACAGTATATATCAGTAATTAATGCTGTATTACATAAGATCTGCACACACAATAAATGTTTATATTCGCACAGTATATATCAGTAATTTAGTGCTGCATTACATAAGGTCTGCACACACAATAAATGTTTATATATGCACAGTATATATCAGTAATTAATGACGCATTACATAAGGTCTGCGCGCACAATAAATGTTTATATATGCACAGTATATATCAGTAATTAAGTACTGTATTACATAAGGTCTGCACACACAATAAATATTTATATATGCACAGTATATATCAGTAATTAAGTACTGTATTACATAAGGTCTGCACACACAATAAATGTTTATATATGCACAGTATATATCAGTAATTAAGTACTGTATTACATAAGGTCTGCACACACAATAAATGTTTATATATGCACAGTATATATCAGTAATTATATGTCACATTACACAAGGTCTGCACACACAATAAATGTTTATATATGCACAGTATATATCAGTAATTAAGTGCTGTATTACATAAGGTCTGCACACACAATAAATGTTTATATATGCACAGTATATATCAGTAATTATATGTCACATTACACAAGGTCTGCACACACAATAAATGTTTATATATGCACAGTATATATCAGTAATTAAGTGCTGCATTACATAAGGTCTGCACACACAATAAATGTTTATATATGCACAGTATATATCAGTAATTAAGTGCAGCATTACATAAGGTCTGCACACACAATACATTTTTATATATGCACAGTATATATCAGTAATTAAGTGCTGCATTACATAAGGTCTGCACACACAATAAATGTTTATATATGCACAGTATATATCAGTAATTAAGTGCTGCATTACATAAGGTCTGCACACACAATAAATGTTTATATATGCACAGTATATATCAGTAATTAAGTGCTGCATTACATAAGGTCTGCACACACAATAAATGTTTATATATGCACAGTATATATCAGTAATTAAGTACTGTATTACATAAGGTCTGCACACACAATAAATGTTTATATATGCACAGTATATATCAGTAAGTAAGTGCTACATTACATACGGTCTGCACACACAATAAATGTTTATATATGCACAGTATATATCAGTAATTAAGTGCTGCATTACAAAAGGTCTGCACACACAATAAATGTTTATATATGCACAGTATATATCAGTAATTAAGTGCCGCATTACATAAGGTCTGCACACACAATAAATGTTTATATATGCACAGTATATATCAGTAGTTAAGTGCCGCATTACATAAGGTCTGCACACATAATAAATGTTTATATATGCACAGTATATATCAGTAATTAAGTGCTGCATTACATAAGGTCTGCACACACAATAAATGTTTATATATGCACAGTATATATCAGTAATTAAGTGCCGCATTACATAAGGTCTGCACACATAATAAATGTTTATATATGCACAGTATATATCAGTAATTAAGTGCTGTATTACATAAGGTCTGTGCACACAATAAATGTTTATATATGCACAGTATATATCAGTAATTAAGTGCTGTATTACATAAGGTCTGCACACACAATAAATGTTTATATATGCACAGTATATATCAGTAATTAAGTGCAGCATTACATAAGGTCTGCACACACAATAATGTTTATATATGCACAGTATATATCAGTAATTAAGTGCCGCATTACATACGGTCTGCACACACAATAAATGTTTATATATGCACAGTATATATCAGTAATTATATGTCACATTACACAAGGTCTGCACACACAATAAATGTTTATATATGCACAGTATATATCAGTAATTAAGTGCAGCATTACATAAGGTCTGCACACACAATAAATGTTTATATATGCACAGTATATATCAGTAATTAAGTACTGTATTACATAAGGTCTGCACACACAATAAATGTTTATATATGCACAGTATATATCAGTAATTATATGTCACATTACACAAGGTCTGCACACACAATAAATGTTTATATATGCACAGTATATATCAGTAATTAAGTGCAGCATTACATAAGGTCTGCACACACAATAAATGTTTATATATGCACAGTATATATCAGTAATTATATGTCACATTACATAAGGTTCTGCACACACAATAAATGTTTATATATGCACAGTATATATCAGTAATTAAGTACTGTATTACATAAGGTCTGTACACACACAATAAATGTTTATATATGCACAGTATATATCAGTAATTAAGTTCCTTATTACAAAAGGTCTGCACACACTATAAATGTTTATATATGCACAGTATATATCAGTAATTAAGTTCCTTATTACAAAAGGTCTGCACACACAATAAATGTTTATATATGCACAGTATATATCAGTAATTAAGTACTGTATTACATAAGGTCTGCACACACAATAAATGTTTATATATGCACAGTATATATCAGTAATTAAGTGCAGCATTACATAAGGTCTGCACACACAATAAATGTTTATATATGCACAGTATATATCAGTAATTATATGTCACATTACATAAGGTCTGCGCACACAATAAATGTTTATATATGCACAGTATATATCAGTAATTATATGTCACATTACACAAGGTCTGCACACACAATAAATGTTTATATATGCACAGTATATATCAGTAATTAAGTGCAGCATTACATAAGGTCTGCACACACAATAAATGTTTATATATGCACAGTATATATCAGTAATTATATGTCACATTACATAAGGTCTGCACACACAATAAATGTTTGTATATGCACAGTATATATCAGTAATTATGTCACATTACATAAGGTCTGCACACACAATAAATGTTTATATATGCACAGTATATATCAGTAATTAAGTGCTGTATTACATAAGGTCTGCACACACAATAAATGTTTATATATGCACAGTATATATCAGTAATTATATGTCACATTACATAAGGTCTGCACACACAATAAATGTTTATATATGCACAGTATATATCAGTAATTATATGTCACATTACATAAGGTCTGCACACACAATAAATGTTTATATATGCACAGTATATATCAGTAATTAAGTGCCGCATTACTTAAGGTCTGCACACACAATAAATGTTTATATATGCACAGTATATATCAGTAATTAAATGCTGCATTACATAAGGTCTGCACACACAATAAATGTTTATATATGCACAGTATATATCAGTAATTAAGTGCTGCATTACATAGGGTCTGCACACACAATAAATGTTTATATATGCACAGTATATATCAGTAATTATATGTCACATTACATAAGGTCTGCGCACACAATAAATGTTTATATATGCACAGTATATATCAGTAATTATGTCACATTACATAAGGTCTGCACACACAATAAATGTTTATATATGCACAGTATATATCAGTAATTATATGTCACATTACATAAGGTCTGCACACACAATACATGTTTATATATGCACAGTATATATCAGTAATTATATGTCACATTACATAAGGTCTGCACACACAATAAATGTTTATATATGCACAGTATATATCAGTAATTATATGTCACATTACATACGGTCTGCACACACAATAAATGTTTATATATGCACAGTATATATCAGTAATTATATGTCACATTACATACGGTCTGCACACACAATAAATGTTTATATATGCACAGTATATATCAGTAATTAATGCTACATTACATAAGGTCTGCACACACAATAAATGTTTATATATGCACAGTATATATCAGTAATTAAGTGCTGCATTACATAAGGTCTGCACACAAAATAAATGTTTATATATGCACAGTATATATCAGTAATTAAGTTCCTTATTACAAAAGGTCTGCACACACTATAAATGGTTATATATGCACAGTATCTATCAGTAATTAAGTTCCTTATTACAAAAGGTCTGCACACACTATAAATGTTTATATATGCACAGTATATATCAGTAATTAAGAAGATTTTTAGCTGCCTTATACTAATGCATATCACAGGGAGCGCTATTCACACTCGCTCGTATTACAAGTAGAGAGTTGTGTTGTGCTTGAGTGCAGTGTAAAATGTAGAGCTTTTTGAGAGCTGAAGTAAATTATTATTATGACAGAATTACGTAAATAATTCCACTACTCGCGCACCATAAGCTTAACGCACCTTTAGGTTAGCCCTTGAATGATTTCTGACATTAATTTACCAAGCACCTCCCATAGAGGTCTATTATGTGAGGGATTTTATCCAGCTGCAGATTTTAGTGCGCTCCAGACTATCGCCCAAGCGATAAAAAATAACTTCTGACCTGCAATATGAGAGAAAAACAGAAGTGCTATTGGCTGTTCCTGAGCGATGAGAACGCACAATTGTGCAAATATTTTTATGCTCCTCTTGAGTAAGGTTGCCAGCTGTCTTCCATAAAAATACTGGAGAACCTTTTAGTGACTAGACACTATGGCCAGTAGGGTCAAACAACAACCCCCACCAAAGATCTACCTTAGACCTCACTCTTGATCCTACCATGTTTATTTTTCACAACTAGGCAGTCATTCCATCTCTTGGCTGCCAGTAATACACAAATCAATAATTGTACTTTTTTGGTTGTCATTAACACCTGTAAACCATAGAGACTTGACCCCCTTGACTGCCCCTCACTTTATCTGCTTTATATTTGTAATGCATCAAGGCATAGGGGGCATTATATATTTAATACCTGTGGGCTTTAAAAAGCTGGACATTATAGTGTCCAGTATTTCTGCAAAGATTTTACTGGACAACCTGCTAAAATACTGGACTGTCCGGTTGAATACTGGACACCTGGAGCTCTAGACCTTTATGTTGAATGAAGCAGCAGTCTACAGAAGTAATTGTATTATTAGTCAGTATTAGGGTTCGCACCTACGTGTCCGTATCCCTTATTCTGACAACTCTAGTGAACAATAGAATTAGGGGGCAGAAACACCCAGTGAAATAAAACTGCCTGTGTCTTAAGATCTGAGCTACGTGTAAGTTTGTCTCAGACGTAAAATAAGACTGTTCTCCTCGTTTACAGGTTATTTGTCGACTACCCTCAGACCAAAAGCTATTTCAAAAACTTGACCAATATCTCAACCTTGGAAGAGATGCAGCAAAGCGCCGGCATCAGGGCTCACGGGAAGAGGGTAATGGTAGCGCTAAACAAGATACTGGAAAACCTCAATGACTGGGCCGTTGTCACCGATGCGCTGTCACGCCTGGCCAAGAGGCACGAGGACGTGCACCGTGTGGAAGCCTATAACTTTGAGGTATGTGGTTACTGTTGGCTGACGTGAGACATCTGATTGGCAGCTGGTGGGGCGATGAGGAATTATGTTGAGTGAGCTTAAAGGGACATAAAAGCCTCACAGGAGTGTGCCCGTGTTGTCAGTACTATACAGCAGCAGTTTTACAACAATGTAATACCTTAACAAGAGCACTAGATGGCAGCACTATATCCTGTCTGTCATGTAGTGCTGCAGATATGTGCACGCTGCCTACCTAGATATCTCTTCAACAAGGAATAGCAAGAGAACAAAGCAAATTTGATAATAGAAGTAAATTGGAACCTTTTTTTAAATTGTATTCTCTATGTGAATCATGACAGAATTTTTTTGGGGTTTTATGTCCCTTTAAATTTATAGTCAGGATAGTGTAAAATGTATTTATTTTTGGGAAGTTAAAATCAGAGAGAGTAGGAGGGGAATGTTTCTTCAGAATTCCTAATTTGCCGTGCTAAGTATCTAGGGGCCACAGAACATAACTGGGACTGATAATAATGTGCAATAGTCTCCATCTAGTGGTGGTTTTATAGATTGCAGACACATTAAAGTGCTGGCAAAGTCATGACTCAAATAAAGCACTTAATTTTAAGATATATCATTTACTTCTAATCATTTGCTTCATTTTTGGTATCCTTTGTTAAAAAGCATACCTAAGTAGGTCCAGGGGCAGCAGTGCACTACTGGCAGCTAGCACATTAGCACATATATGCCTCTTGTCATTGGCTCACCTGATGTGCTCAGCTAGCTCCCAGTAATGCATTGCTGCTCCTTTAAAAAGGATACTAAGAGAATAAAGCAAATTTTGATAAAAGATGTAAATTGAAAATTTTTTAAAATGGCTGTGTTTTCTGCTGTGGGTGTTACACATACTGCAGGGGGTACAGAGAGGAACATGAACTTATGTGTTACACATACTGCAGGGGGTACAGAGGGGAACATGCACTTATGTGTTACACATACTGCAGGGGGTACAGAGAGGAACATGCACTTATGTGTTACACATACTGCAGGGGGTACAGAGGGGAACATGCACTTATGTGTTACACATACTGCAGGGGGTACAGAGAGGAACATGCACTTATGTGTTACACATACTGCAGGGGGTACAGAGAGGAACATGCACTTATGTGTTACACATACTGCAGGGGGTACAGAGAGGAACATGCACTTATGTGTTACACATACTGCAGGGGGTACAGAGGGGAACATGCACTTATGTGTTACACATACTGCAGGGGGTACAGAGGGGAACATGCACTTATGTGTTACACATACTGCAGGGGGTACAGAGGGGAACATGCACTTATGAGTTACACATACTGCAGGGGGTACAGAGGGGAACATGCACTTATGTGTTACACATACTGCAGGGGGTACAGAGGGGAACATGCACTTATGTGTTACACATACTGCAGGGGGTACAGAGGGGAACATGCACTTATGTGTTACACATACTGCAGGAGGTACAGAGAGGAACATGCACTTATGTGTTACACATACTGCAGGGGGTACAGAGGGGAACATGCACTTATGTGTTACACATACTGCAGGGTGTACAGAGGGGAACATGCACTTATGTGTTACACATACTGCAGGGTGTACAGAGGGGAACATGCACTTATGTGTTACACATACTGCAGGGGGTACAGAGAGGAACATGCACTTATGTGTTACACATACTGCAAGGGGTACAGAGAGGAACATGCACTTATGTGTTACACATACTGCAGGGGGTACAGAGAGGAACATGCACTTATGTGTTACACATACTGCAGGGGGTACAGAGGGGAACATGCACTTATGTGTTACACATACTGCAGGGGGTACAGAGGGGAACATGCACTTATGTGTTACACATACTGCAGGGGGTACAGAGGGGAACATGCACTTATGTGTTACACATACTGCAGGGGGTACAGAGGGGAACATGCACTTATGTGTTACACATGCTGCAGGGGGTACAGAGGGGAACATGCACTTATGTGTTACACATACTGCAGGGGGTACAGAGGGGAACATGCACTTATGTGTTATACATACTGCAGGAGGTACAGAGAGGAACATGCACTTATGTGTTACACATACTGCAGGGGGTACAGAGGGGAACATGCACTTATGTGTTACACATACTGCAGGGTGTACAGAGGGGAACATGCACTTATGTGTTACACATACTGCAGGGTGTACAGAGGGGAACATGCACTTATGTGTTACACATACTGCAGGGGGTACAGAGGGGAACATGCACTTATGTGTTACACATACTGCAGGGGGTACAGAGGGGAACATGCACTTATGTGTTACACATACTGCAGGGGGTACAGAGGGGAACATGCACTTATGTGTTACACATACTGCAGGAGGTACAGAGGGGAACATGCACTTATGTGTTACACATACTGCAGGGGGTACAGAGAGGAACATGCACTTATGTGTTACACATACTGCAGGGGGTACAGAGGGGAACATGCATTTATGTGTTACACATACTGCAGGGGTACAGAGGGGAACATGCACTTATGTGTTACACATACTGCAGGGGGTACAGAGGGGAACATGCACTTATGTGTTACACATACTGCAGGGTGTACAGAGGGGAACATGCATTTATGTGTTACACATGCTGCAGGGGGTACAGAGGGGAACATGCACTTATGTGTTACACATACTGCAGGGGGTACAGAGGGGAACATGCACTTATGTGTTACACATACTGCAGGAGGTACAGAGGGGAACATGCACTTATGTGTTACACATACTGCAGGGGGTACAGAGGGGAACATGCACTTATGTGTTACACATACTGCAGGGGGTACAGAGGGGAACATGCACTTATGTGTTACACATACTGCAGGGGGTACAGAGAGGAACATGCACTTATGTGTTACACATACTGCAGGGGGTACAGAGAGGAACATGCACTTATGTGTTACACATACTGCAGGGGGTACAGAGAGGAACATGCACTTATGTGTTACACATACTACAGGGGGTACAGAGGGGAACATGCACTTATGTGTTACACATACTGCAGGGGGTACAGAGGGGAACATGTGTAACTTATGTGTTACACATACTGCAGGGGGTACAGAGGGGAACATGCACTTATGTGTTACACATACTGCAGGGGGTACAGAGGGGAACATGCACTTATGTGTTACACATACTGCAGGAGGTACAGAGAGGAACATGCACTTATGTGTTACACATACTGCAGGGGGTACAGAGAGGAACATGCACTTATGTGTTACACATACTGCAGGGGGTACAGAGGGGAACATGCACTTATGTGTTACACATACTGCAGGGTGTACAGAGGGGAACATGCACTTATGTGTTACACATACTGCAGGGTGTACAGAGGGGAACATGCACTTATGTGTTACACATACTGCAGGGGGTACAGAGGGGAACATGCACTTATGTGTTACACATGCTGCAGGGGGTACAGAGGGGAACATGCACTTATGTGTTACACATACTGCAGGGGGTACAGAGGGGAACATGCACTTATGTGTTACACATACTGCAGGAGGTACAGAGGGGAACATGCACTTATGTGTTACACATACTGCAGGGTGTACAGAGGGGAACATGCACTTATGTGTTACACATACTGCAGGGGTACAGAGGGGAACATGCACTTATGTGTTACACATACTGCAGGGGGTACAGAGGGGAACATGCACTTATGTGTTAAACATACTGCAGGGGGTACAGAGGGGAACATGCACTTATGTGTTACACATACTGCAGGGGGTACAGAGGGGAACATGCACTTATGTGTTACACATACTGTACGGGGTACAGAGAGGAACATGCACTTATGTGTTACACATACTGCAGGGTGTACAGAGGGAACATGCACTTATGTGTTACACATGCTGCAGGGGGTACAGAGGGGAACATGCACTTATGTGTTACACATACTGCAGGGGGTACAGAGGGGAACATGCACTTATGTGTTACACATACTGCAGGGGGTACAGAGGGGAACATGCACTTATGTGTTACACATACTGCAGGGGGTACAGAGGGGAACATGCACTTATGTGTTACACATACTGCAGGGTGTGCAGAGGGGAGCATGCACTTATGTGTTACACATACTGCAGGGGGTACAGAGGGGAACATGCACTTATGTGTTACACATACTGCAGGGGGTACAGAGGGGAACATGCACTTATGTGTTACACATACTGCAGGGTGTACAGAGAGGAACATGCACTTATGTGTTACACATACTGCAGGGTGTGCAGAGGGGAGCATGCACTTATGTGTTACACATACTGCAGGGGGTACAGAGGGGAACATGCACTTATGTGTTACACATACTGCAGGGGGTACAGAGGGGAACATGCACTTATGAGTTACACATGCTGCAGGGTGTGCAGGGAGGAACATACTGTATATCAGTGACGTGCAGTGACGTCAGAGGATGGTGAGGCAGTGGCTAGGATACGCCTTCATTCTTTAGATATCCTTTGTTGAAGAAATAGCAATGCACATGGGTGAGCCAATCACATGAGGTATCTATGTGCAGCCACCAATCAGCAGCTACTGAGCATATTTAGATATGATTTTCAATAAAGGACATCAAAAGAATAAAGAAAATTAGATATTAGATGTAAATTGGAAAGTTATTTAAATTTGCATATGGGTTTCATATGGGTTTCATGTCCCTTTAAATGGTGTCTTGGAAAACTGGTCAACTTAGTAAACATCTGATTTTAGTCTAAAAGGATTGTAACAGAAACTCTTGCCAGATAACACAATGCTTGCTCTGATTATGAGATCTAGAAATCCATGCCCATTAAAATATGTTTAAAACATACATTTTACTTTAATTCTGCAAATTATGCTTATAGATTCTTTCATTACATAAGGGATGAGAGTCAGAGGGGGAGGAAGAGAGACAGAGAGAGAAAGAGACCATGGGGGAGAACAACACATAAGGAGAGAAATGGATAGATAGAGAGAGAGAGACACACACACACACACAAGGGGGGGGGGACCACTGCATTTTAAAGTAATAAAACAGCAGAGCTACAGAGAGTTCAGAAAATTAGTCTATAATTTAGTGTGAAGTACAGAGGCAAGCTGCTAAGTTAGTGGGTGTAAAGTTTGAGTAAACAAAATACAAAAACGACCCTGCTGTAAAAGAGTAAAAAAACACTAAACCACATTAATTAAATTATCATTTTCACTAACAGAATCTTTCAGTAAAATCTTACTTTAATAAGATGTGGCTGAAACACTGCTCTCTGTGCCTCTCTCCTGCTCTGGAAGGATTCACAAAGTGACAGTGGCACATTCCACTGCACTTAGAGGGGAAGAACAGAACTCTCTTTTTCACTTTAGCAAAGCTAGCAGGTTCACAGGACAGCAACAAAATATATGAAAGTTGTTTTTTTGCGTTTTTGTTTTGTTTTATATGATTTAACATCCAGCCCCAACCCTATGTTCCACTTACTAATGCCTCTCACTGGATTGGTTCAGCCCAAATAGGACTGCCTCAAATAAGCAGTTAATGAGCCATGCAATGATCTTAACCACTTGCATCCAGTAGATGGCGCAGCATGTTGTGTAATGGTGGGCAGACCTGATTGTGCCTCTTCATTGCACAACATATAGCTGTGAGAAAAAAAAATGCTGGGGGAAAAAATTTACAATTTTTTTTTTAAAGCCAATAAAAAAAATATATTTTTGCCCATATGAGAGGTGAAGCACTGCCTCACCTGCCTCTAGTGACTGCACATCATTGCTGTATATATATGAGTTCCAGCACCAAGAAACATATATTTGGTCAAAAAGTATTGAAAAAACCCACTAATATAATACTTGGAGTTTTTCCAGTGCACAGAAGTCTAATGAAATTTAGATATTGAAGTTGACCTTTTCTAGCACAAACTTATGTGCAACCTGGTAAATGCAAACTGAGACCCAGTGAGGAAGAGAAAATAGATTCTCTCAGATTCCACATCACATTATATTGTATATACATTTAAAGATACATAAATACATACATAAATACATACACAAATACATACATAAATATATACATAAATACATACATAAATACATACATAAATATAAACATAAATACATACATAAATACATACATAAATACATACATAAATACATACACAAATACATACATAAATATATACATAAATATATACATAAATACATACATAAATATATATATATATAAATACATACATAAATACATACATAAATATATACATAAATATATACATAAATACATACATAAATACATACATACATACATACATACATAAATACATACATAAATACATACATAAATATATATATAAATACATACATAAATACATTCATAAATATATACATAAATACATACATAAATATATACATAAATACATACATAAATATATACATAAATACATACATAAATACATACATAAATACATATGTATTAAGCAAGTGGTGAAGCGTCACACTGAGTTATTAAATTGATACTAAGTGGAGTTCCCCATTTATGGCACAAATTAATATATATCCTAGATGCCTAAGTTCACAGCAAACAATATGCTTATACAATAGTTGGATACATATTTGACACATTAAGTTAGATCGTAACAAACAAGTGTTACACATTGATACATGCCTACTGGCCATAGCGTATTACTGGTTTGTGCTTGAAAAGGTCTACTTCGCTTTAGTCTTTGATAGAATATATACAGTCATGTACTCACTAAAATAAAGTTTTAGTTGAATTATAGGGCTGAGTCTTCATGAATTGAATGAATAAATATTTATATCAAAGGAGAAAGTTCTCCCACATAGCATAAGTATAAATGTCAGTATTCTTGAGTAGCAAGACGTAGCAATTGATGCAGGCTAATGTAGAACACTACGCACAAAGCACTTTAGTAAAACAATTGTTGAAAATGTATTGAATATGCATTAAAAGTCCACACAGAAACTGAGTATGTACACACTCACTCACGGATTACTGGAAGACAAGGGTAAAGGTGACGTCATCTGACATGTTTCACGCCGTTGGCGCTTTCTCAAAGATATATATATAAAATCAAGAAAGAAAATTGTGTGGAACCTAGTCCTCTCTATAGGTCCCTTTATCCGGCGCCAGAGTATAGGGTTAATTTATTAAACAACTAGCGGTTCCTATAAGGGTTTACTGTCCCTTTAATTCCCCACCACTATGTATTCAAAAATATAGTTGCTCCCCTATCATTACATTACCTATATTTAAATTACAGAGGATATTAAAATAGAATCACATACAGAAAACAATGATTCTTATGCTCATATGATTTATTCACTGCCAGCTTCAAGAAAATAAATATTTACAAAATAACGAACGTGGGCCCACTTTTGTGCACATAGTACTATGTCCTTATAGCAGATTTATATGATTAAAGTTCAGTTGTTAACTTCCAATATACATCCAAAGGATTTTGTTTTCCCAATTGATATAAATCACAAGTTTTGTTCTTCAGCCATATAAACAGTCCTTGAATATGCTAGGGCTTAATTTGTTCGTTTAAATAGTGGTGCAAAAGTAAGACTTATCACTCTAGGGCCTAGATTTGGAGTTTGGCGGTAGCCGTGAAAACCAGCGTTAGAGGCTCCTAACGCTGGTTTTAGGCTACCGCCGGTATTTGGAGTCAGTCAGGAAAGGGTCTAACGCTCACTTTTCAGCCGCAACTTTTCCATACCGCAGATCCCCTTACGTCAATTGCGTATCCTATCTTTTCAATGGGATCTTCCTAACTCCGGTATTTAGAGTCGTGTCTGAAGTGAGCGTTAGAAATCTAACGACAAAACTCCAGCCGCAGAAAAAAGTCAGTAGTTAAGAGCTTTCTGGGCTAACGCTGGTTTATAAAGCTCTTAACTACTGTGCTCTAAAGTACACTAACACCCATAAACTACCTATGTACCCCTAAACCGAGGTCCCCCCACATCGCCGCCACTCGATTAAATATTTTTAACCCCTAATCTGCCGACCGCCACCTACGTTATCCTTATGTACCCCTAATCTGCTGCCCCTAACACCGCCGACCCCTGTATTATATTTATTAACCCCTAACCTGCCCCCCACAACGTCGCCTCCACCTGCCTACACTTATTAACCCCTAATCTGCCGAGCGGACCGCACCGCTATTATAATAAAGTTATTAACCCCTAATCCGCCTCACTAACCCTATAATAAATAGTATTAACCCCTAATCTGCCCTCCCTAACATCGCCGACACCTAACTTCAAACATTAACCCCTAATCTGCCGACTGGAGCTCACCGCTATTCTAATAAATTTATTAACCCCTAAAGCTAAGTCTAACCCTTACACTAACACCCCCCTAAGTTAAATATAATTTAAATCTAACGAAATTAATTAACTCTTATTAAATAAATTATTCCTATTTAAAGCTAAATACTTACCTGTAAAATAAATCCTAATATAGCTACTATATAAATTATATTTATATTATAGCTATTTTAGGATTTATATTTATTTTACAGGTAACTTTGTATTTATTTTAACCAGGTACAATAGCTAAAATAGTTAAAATAATTACAAAATTACCTGTAAAATAAATCCTAACCTAAGTTACAATTAAACCTAACACTACACTATCAATAAATTAATTAAATAAAATACCTACAATTACCTACAATTAAACCTAACACTACACTATCAATACATTAATTAAATACAATATCTACAAATAAATACAATGAAATAAACTAACTAAAGTACAAAAACTAAAAAAGAACCAAGTTACAAAAAATAAAAAAATATTTACAAACATCAGAAAAATATTACAACAATTTTAAACTAATTACACCTACTCTAAGCCCCCTAATAAAATAACAAAGACCCCCAAAATAAAAAAATGCCCTACCCTATTCTAAATTACTAAAGTTCAAAGCTCTTTTACCTTACCAGCCCTGAACAGGGCCCTTTGCGGGGCATGCCCCAAAGAATTCAGCTCTTTTGCCTGTAAAAAAAACACATACAATACCCCCCCCAACATTACAACCCACCACCCACATACCCCTAATCTAACCCAAACCCCCCTTAAATAAACCTAACACTAAGCCCCTGAAGATCTTCCTACCTTATCTTCACCATACCAGGTTCACCGATCGATCCAGAAGAGCTCCTCCGATGTCCTGATCCAAGCCCAAGCAGGGGGCTGAAGATGTCCATGATCCGGCTGAAGTCATCATCCAAGCGGGAGCTGAAGAGGTCCATGATCTGGCTGAAGTCATCATCCAAGCGGGAGCTGAAGAGGTCCATGATCCGGCTGAAGTCATCATCCAAGCGGGAGCTGAAGAGGTCCATGATCCAGCTGAAGTCTTCTATCAACGGCATCTTCAATCTTCTTTCTTCCGGATCCATCTTGCAGACCTCCGACGCGGAACATCCTGCTGGCCCGACGGACTACCGACGAATGAAGGCTCCTTTAAGAGACGTCATCCAAGATGGCGTCCCTCGAATTCCGATTGGCTGATAGGATTCTATCAGCCAATCAGAATTAAGGTAGGAAAATTCTGATTGGCTCATGGAATCAGCCAATCAGAATCAAGTTCAATCCGATTGGCCGATCCGATCAGCCAATCAGATTGAGCTCGCATTCTATTGGCTGATCGGAACAGCCAATAGAATGCAAGCTCAATCTGATTGGCTGATCGGATCAGCCAATCGGATTGAACTTGATTCTGATTGGCTGATTCCATCAGCCAATCAGAATTTTCCTACCTTAATTCCGATTGGCTGATAGAATCCTATCAGCCAATCGGAATTCGAGGGACACCATCTTGGATGACGTCCCTTAAAGGAGCCTTCATTCGTCGATAGTCCGTCGGGCCAGCAGGATGTTCCGCGTCGGAGGTCTGCAAGATGGATCCGGAAGAAAGAAGATTGAAGATGCCGTTGATAGAAGACTTCAGCCGGATCATGGACCTCTTCAGCTCCCGCTTGGATGATGACTTCAGCCGGATCATGGACCTCTTCAGCTCCCGCTTGGATGATGACTTCAGCCGGATCATGGACCTCTTCAGCTCCCGCTTGGATGATGACTTCAGCCAGATCATGGACATCTTCAGCCCCTGCTTGGGCTTGGATCAGGACATCAGAGGAGCTCTTCTGGATCGATCGGTGAACCTGGTATGGTGAAGATAAGGTAGGAAGATCTTCAGGGGCTTAGTGTTAGGTTTATTTAAGGGGGGTTTGGGTTAGATTAGGGGTATGTGGGTGGTGGGTTGTAATGTTGGGGGGGTATTGTATGTGTTTTTTTTACAGGCAAAAGAGCTGAATTCTTTGGGGCATGCCCCGCAAAGGGCCCTGTTCAGGGCTGGTAAGGTAAAAGAGCTTTGAACTTTAGTAATTTAGAATAGGGTAGGGCATTTTTTTATTTTGGGGGTCTTTGTTATTTTATTAGGGGGCTTAGAGTAGGTGTAATTAGTTTAAAATTGTTGTAATATTTTTCTGATGTTTGTAAATATTTTTTTATAACTTAGTTCTTTTTTATTTTTTGTACTTTAGATAGTTTATTTCATTGTATTTATTTGTAGATATTGTATTTAATTAATGTATTGATAGTGTAGTGTTAGGTTTAATTGTAGGTAATTGTAGGTATTTTATTTAATTAATTTATTGATAGTGTAGTGTTAGGTTTAATTGTAACTTAGGTTAGGATTTATTTTACAGGTAATTTTGTAATTATTTTAACTATTTTAGCTATTGTACCTGGTTAAAATAAATACAAAGTTACCTGTAAAATAAATATAAATCCTAAAATAGCTATAATATAAATATAATTTATATTGTAGCTATATTAGGATTTATTTTACAGGTAAGTATTTAGCTTTAAATAGGAATAATTTATTTAATAAGAGTTAATTAATTTCGTTAGATTTAAATTATATTTAACTTAGGGGGGTGTTAGTGTTAGGGTTAGACTTAGCTTTAGGGGTTAATACATTTATTAGAATAGCGGTGAGCTCCAGTCGGCAGATTAGGGGTTAATGTTTGAAGTTAGGTGTCGGCGATGTTAGGGAGGGCAGATTAGGGGTTAATACTATTTATTATAGGGTTAGTGAGGCGGATTAGGGGTTAATAACTTTATTATAATAGCGGTGCGGTCCGCTCGGCAGATTAGGGGTTAATAAGTGTAGGCAGGTGGAGGTGACGTTGTGGGGGGCAGATTAGGGGTTAATAAATATAATATAGGGGTCGGCGGTGTTAGGGGCAGCAGATTAGGGGTACATAGGGATAATGTAAGTAGCGGCGGTTTACGGAGTGGCAGATTAGGGGTTAAAAATAATATGCAGGGGTCAGCGATAGCGGGGGCGGCAGAATAGGGGTTAATAAGTATAAGGTTAGGGGTGTTTAGACTCGGGGTACATGTTAGGGTGTTAGGTGCAGACGTAGGAAGTGTTTCCCCATAGACAACAATGGGGCTGCGTTAGGAGCTGAACGCGGCTTTTTTTGCAGGTTTTTTTTCAGCTCAAACAGCCCCATTGTTTCCTATGGGGGAATCGTGCACAAGCACGTTTTTGAAGCTGGCCGCTTCCGTAAGCAACTCTGGTATCGAGAGTTGCAGTGGCGTTAAATATGCTGTACGCTCCTTTTTTGGAGCCTAACGCAGCCATTCTGTGGACTCTCAATACCTTAGTTATTTTAAAGGTGCGGCCAGAAAAAAGCCAGCGTTAGCTACGCGGGTCCTTACCGACAAAACTCTAAATCTAGCCGTAGGAGTTTAAATGTTGTACTGTTCATCATTTATGTCCATGTGAATAATATACAAAATTTCTCCTTAAATCGTTGCTCTTTCTGTGTCAAGGAATTAGGGCTCATATGGTTAAACTTCCGCTCACCTTGCTAGGATGTCTGTGTTGAATGTATTGTAACATAAGTAACAGTTCTCAAAGGCTTTACCTTGATTGTAGATCTCCAATGTATCTTTTCCTCCCCTTGGGGAATACTCACATGTACATTCCAGTTGTCACTCTCTTTCAACCCAAGAGTGTGTCAGACTTAGCACCGTTATTTTCTTTCCGATGGCTAGCGTGATATTGAGGACTCAGCTGCTGCCCTCAATATCAGTTTGATACAATAGAGTGCACTCCTACCTTTAAAATCAGCTACCATGGTGCAGGCAAGCGAAACTACAACTTCATAAATGGCATGCACTATACTATTGTGTAGTAACTATACTAGTGTGTGCCAATAAAGCACTTTCTGCACAAATACTGTGAGTGCATGCCATTTATGGATATATATATATATATATATATAATGTGTGTGTGCATAAGTTTGTGTATTATATATGTGTGTGTATATGTGTATATATGTGTGTGTATATGTGTATTTATGTGTGTGTGTATATGTGTATATATGTGTGTGTATATGTGTATATGTGTATATATGTGTGTGTATATGTGTATATATGTGTGTGTATATGTGTATATGTGTATATATGTGTGTGTATATGTGTATATATGTGTGTGTATATGTGTATATGTGTATATATGTGTGTGTATATGTGTATATATGTGTGTGTATATGTGTATATGTGTATATATGTGTGTGTATATGTGTATAT
>NC_069509.1:202334392-202361892 GCF_027579735.1 Bombina bombina
ACTTAGGGGTGTACTCACTTTTGTTGCCAACGGTTTACACATTAATGGCTGTGTGAGTTATTTTAAGCTCGCCACTTGCCACTAACCCTAAATCTTATAGCTACATCAGGCGCCACATTATCACCTGCTTGTCATTTACCAGAAACACGTTAATGACTCAGGGTAGATTCTATTCTAGTTGTAAAGCTAAAGGTACAATATACACCCATTTGAATGTAACTGTATGTAATAGACACTACTATAACATGCACAGATACTGATTTAAACATCCTTTTAAAAACTTACTTAGAAGCTCCCAATTTAGCACTGTTGATGAGATTAGTCTGGAACACACACTTGAAGGGGCTGAAAGCAGACCCTCCACCTCCCCTGCATATGAAAAGACTCATTATACAAACAGAAGCAATGTGAAGTCTGTATACATCAGTATACATATAAAACTTTGGGGCTTGGTTAGGAGTCTGAAAATCAGCACAGGGTTATTTAAAAATAAGCAAAACCCTCCCAGATGGGCTATAAAAATTGATCATCTAAAACATGCAAAACAAATCTAGTGTACAATGTCCCTTAAAGCCCAGGAGTGGTCAGAGAATCTCCAGAGACTTTAATTGTAGATTTAATAGAAAAAAATGAAATCTGCTCATTAGTGAAATATTCCTCCAGTAATAACAGATGTTTCACAATAACACCCACATTTAATTAAGCAATAAATTCAGCGTTTTATGGCTTCAGACTGTGCCTGGGCTGACTGGTGCCCTCACACGATGGTTATTTGTACGGCAGAATACACAGATGTCTTCTAATCAAAATCATCAGCTTGGCAATATAAATTCCACGTACAATTCTGGTTAATAAAGGGGTATGGCTGTTATTTACTAGCTCATAGTGTAAAATACTGTAAGTCATTACACAACACACTAATATTACTACTAATAATTATATTTTGTGTTTAATAACAAAGCATTATTCCTCTTTATTCTGGTAGAAAACATAAACCCTCTAGATGACCTCAGTATGGGTGTTTGCTGGCTCATTCCTTTACAAGACAACAGAGACGTACCACTATCTACCTAGCCCGGCTGCTGGATTTTGTTCCTGCCTGTGTGTGACAATGACAGATAATCAGGTCCCTGTGTAAGATACAGAGTGTGGCTCTTGTCATTGTGTACGTGTAGCCTCTGTGTGACAATGACAGATAATCAGGTCCCTGTGTAATATACAGAGTGTGGCTCTTGTCATTGTGTGCGTGTTGCCTCTGTGTGACAATGACAGATAATCAGGTCCCTGTGTAAGATACAGAGTGTGGCTCTTGTCATTGTGTACGTGTTGCCTCTGTGTGACAATGACAGATAATCAGGTCCCTGAGTAAGATACAGAGTGTGGCTCTTGTCATTGTGTACGTGTTGCCTGTGTGTGACAATGACAGATAATCAGGTCCCTGTGTAATATATAGAGTGTGGCTCTTGTCATTGTGTACGTGTTGCCTGTGTGTGACAATGACAGATAATCAGGTCCCTGTGTAAGATACAGAGTGTGGCTCTTGTCATTGTGTACGTGTAGCCTCTGTGTGACAATGACAGATAATCAGATCCCTGTGTAATATACAGAGTGTGGCTCTTGTCATTGTGTACGTGTAGCCTGTGTGTGACAATGACAGATAATCAGGTCCCTGTGTAAGATACAGAGTGTGGCTCTTGTCATTGTGTGCGTGTTGCCTCTGTGTGACAATGACAGATAATCAGATCCCTGTGTAAGATACAGAGTGTGGCTCTTGTCATTGTGTACGTGTTGCCTGTGTGTGACAATGACAGATAATCAGATCCCTGTGTAAGATACAGAGTGTGGCTCTTGTCATTGTGTACGTGTTGCCTGTGTGTGACAATGACAGATAATCAGATCCCTGTGTAATATACAGAGTGTGGCTCTTGTCATTGTGTACGTGTAGCCTCTGTGTGACAATGACAGATAATCAGATCCCTGTGTAATATACAGAGTGTGGCTCTTGTCATTGTGTACGTGTAGCCTGTGTGTGACAATGACAGATAATCAGGTCCCTGTGTAAGATACAGAGTGTGGCTCTTGTCATTGTGTGCGTGTAGCCTCTGTGTGACAATGACAGATAATCAGGTCCCTGAGTAAGATACAGACGGCTAGATTACGAGTTGTGCGTTAGGGTTAAAAAGCAGCGTTGAGAGGTCCCAACGCTGCTTTTTTTTTTTTTTTTAACAAAATATTTTTATTGAGGTTTCTGAAACATACATAACATAATAAGACTCTAATATTCACAAGACTTGTTACATTCAGACCAACATAAGAGGTTGTGTATCCATTAACGTATAATAGTAAGAATTATAGCTGGATATCATATAAGTGATCCAATGTCTAATATTGGAGAACAACATAACCAAATGGTGGAGTAAGTCCTATGGGTCAATGCTAGGGATAGTACAAAGAAATATGGTCTAGTATAAATTCGAGTCTATGTAATAGGGACCTCATTTTTTAGGATTTGAATAACAGTATAGTAACGGCAGCTCAAATATGATAAATGTCAGATGTACAGGAACACTTATAGAAGTTATCAGCGACCTGGGAGATTACTCATTAGTGGAAAGTGATAAGTAAAGGATTCTACAAGGGATTTAAGATGTGTATAGTATGAGCGGTGGTAGAAAAAGGGGTGTAAGGTGGTGGGGTACAGCGGGCAAGAGCCGCTCAAAAAAAAGTTAGGGGAGGGGGGGAGGGCCGGAGCTCTCTAAATTAAGGAAGCCAAATAATATGATCAATAAGGAGAAAGTAAGCGGCTTGGGAAAAGATGTTAATGCCTATTTTAGCTAACTGTAATATGCTAGTTGCAGGTAGGTATGGTGCTTAAGTTAAGTGGTTATCTTGCATGAGAAGGTTGCATTAATACATCTTTGGACCTGGAGCAAATTATATGAAAGGAGATAAGGACCTATAGATCAAATCTCCATCGGGCTCGGCTAACTGCGGGAAGTAAGGGTAGTAGCTGACTCGAGATTCTGGGGTACTTATTAGTCCTAGGGGAACAACATTTCAAGGCGCTAATGAGAGTTGTTCATGGCTAACACATGTTAACACCTCTTATATAAGTAGCTTTTTAGGGGGTATCATTTACGTCAAGTGAAGGTAATTAAAAATGAAGTATGTTCCATAATTAAGGTTATAGGCTAAGGTCCACTGTGCATAAACTTTCCAGTTCCTTGAAACTTTAAAGGTAGCTTGCGCCACATTCTAGTCCCCTAGTCAGCGTATTTGTAGCGAGGCTGATTCGCCTTAGTTATCAAAGGCTAGAGACCGGCAAAAGTAGAATTTTGTTACGTAAACTTCGATCCGCCGGACTCAGTCCGACACAGATCGATTCTTACATCACTCCAGATGTTCCGCACACAAGTGCGGCACAATCTGACTACTTTTGCTAGTTATCAAAAAACTAGCAGGTACGCTCGGCACTTTTACGGCCCAGTGTACCTGGATTTCAATCCGCCACCCTCGAGGTGGCGGATCCCATAGGAATCAATGGGAGTCTGACCATAGCGAAAGTACAAGTTCGCTGCTGACAGACATCCCATTGATTTCTATGGGAGATGTCTGCACCTAACACCCTAACATGTACCCCGAGTCTAAACACCACTAATCTGTCCCCCTACACCGCCGCAACTAAATAAAGTTATTACCCCCTAAACCGCCGCTCCCGGAGCCCACCGCAAGCTACTCTATACATATTAACCCCTAAACCGCCGCTCCCGGAGCCCACCGCAACTATAATATATGTATTAACCCCTAAACCTCCGCTCCCTGACCCTGCCGCAACCTATATTAAATTTATTAACCCCTAATCTGCCCCCCCTACACCGTCGACACCTATAAAAAATTTATTAACCCCTATCCTGCCCCCCACTACACCGCCGCCACTGTAATAAAATTATTAACCCCTAAACCTAAGTCTAACACTAACCCTAACACCCCCTAACTTAAATATTAATTAAATAAATCTAAATAATATTTCTATTATGAACTAAGTTAATCCTATTTAAAACTAAATACTTACCTTTAAAATAAACCCTAATATAGCTACAATATAAATAATAATTATATTGTAGCTATCTTAGGATTTATTTTTATTTTACAGGTACCTTTCAATTTATTTTAACTAGGTACAATAGCTATTAAATAGTTATTAACTATTTAATAGCTTACCTAGCTAAAATAAAGAGAAATTAACCTGTAAAATAAAAACTAACCTAAGTTACAATTACACCTAACACTACACTATACTTTAATAAATTATTCCTATTTAAAACTAAATACTTACCTGTAAAATAAACCCTAAGATAGCTACAATGTAATTAATAATCAATCAGATTGAGCTTGCATTCTATTCGCTGTTTCGATCAGCCAATAGAATGCGAGCTCAATCTGATTGGCTGATTGGATCAGCCAATCGGATTGAACTTGAATCTGATTGGCTGATTCAATCAGCCAATCAGATTTTTCCTACCTTAATTCCGATTGGCTGATAGAATCCTATCAGCCAATCGGAATTGAAGGGACGCCATCTTGGATGACGTCCCTTAAAGGAGCCTTCATTCGTCAGTAGTCCGTCGGTAAAGAAGGATGTTCCGCGTCGGCGGGATGAAGATTCAAGACCCGGCTTGGAAGATGACATCGCCCGGATAGAAGGCTTCTTCAGCGCCGCTTGGAAGATGACATCGCCCGGATGGAAGATTTCTTCAGCGCCGCTTGGATGATCACTTCTGCCGGTCCGGGTCTCCTCTTCAGTTCCATCGGTGGCTCGGCTGAGTGAGGACAACTAAAGGTAGGATGATCTTCAGGGGATTAGTGTTAGATTTTTTTAAGGGGGGTTTGGGTTAGATTAGGGGTATGTGGGTGGTGGGTTTTAATGTTGGGGGGGTTGTATTTTTCTTTTACAGGCAAAAGAGCTGAACTCTTTGGGGCATGCCCCCACAAAAGGCCCTTTTAAGGGCTGGTAAGGTAAAAGAGCTTTGAACTTTTTTAATTTAGAATAGAGTAGGACATTTTTTTTATTTTGGGGGGCTTTGTTATTTTATTAGGGGCTTAGATTAGGTGTAAGTAGCTTAAAATTGTTGTAATATTTTTAAAATGTTTGTAACTTATTTTTTTTATTTTTTGTAACTTAGCTTTTTTATTTTTTGTACTTTAGTTAGTTTATGTAATTGTATTTAATTGTAGTTATTTGTAGGTAATTTATTTAATTAATTTAATGATAGTGTAGTGTTAGGTTTAATTGTAACTTAGGTTAGGATTTATTTTACAGGTAATTTTGTATTTCTTTTAGCTAGGTAGTTATGAAATAGTTAATAACTATTTAATAACTATTCTAAATAGCTAAAATAAATACAAAGTTACCTGTAAAATAAATATAAATCCTAAAATAGCTATAATGTAATTATTAATTACATTGTAGCTATCTTAGGGTTTATTTTACAGGTAAGTATTTAGTTTTAAATAGGAATAATTTATTTAATGATAGTGTAGTGTTAGGTGTAATTGTAACTTAGGTTAGTTTTTAGTTTACAGGTACATTTCTCTTTATTTTAGCTAGGTAGCTATTAAATAGTTAAGAACTATTTAATAGCTATTGTACCTAGTTAAAATAAATTGAAAGTTACCTATAAAATAAAAATAAATCCTAAGATAGCTACAATATAATTATTATTTATATTGTAGCTATATTAGGGTTTATTTTAAAGGTAAGTATTTAGTTTTAAATAGGATTAATTTAGTTCATAATAGAAATATTATTTAGATTTATTTAATTAATATTTAAGTTAGGGGGGTGTTAGGGTTAGTGTTAGACTTAGGTTTAGGGGTTAATACATTTTTTACGGTGGCGGTGTAGTGGGGGGCAGGATAGGGGTTAATAAATTTATTATAGGTGGCGACGGTGTAGGGGGGGCAGGATAGGGGTTAATAGGTATAATGTAGGTGGCAGCTGTGTCCGGGAGCGGCAGTTTAGGGGTTAATACATTTATCAGAGTTGCGGCAGGGTCTAGGAACGGCGGTTTAGGGGTTAATACATTTATCAGAGTTGCGGCAGGGTCTAGGAGCGGCGGTTTAGGGGTTAATACATTTATCAGAGTTGCGTCAGGGTCTAGGAGCGGCGGTTTAGGGGTTGATACATTTATCAGAGTTGCGGCAGGGTCTAGGAACGGCGGTTTAGGGGTTAATACATTTATCAGAGTTGCGGCAGGGTCTAGGAGCGGCGGTTTAGGGGTTAGTAACTTTATTTATTTGCGGGGGGCGCCGGTATAGGGGGTAGAACAGTGCAGTTTAGTGTGAGTGCTTAGTGACAGGCTAGCAATAAAGCTGGGAAAAAGCCGAAGAGCAGCGAGATCGGATGAGTGATAACTCTCACAGTCCGCTGCTCATCGCCCCGCGGCTTTTTGACAGCTTTATTTGATAACTTAGGCGAATTTTTTCAGGTCCGCGGCGGCGATGTGAGGCGAGCTTAGGCGGGCGTATTGGGCCGGTGAAGGCAGGAAAGTTGACACGTTGATAACTACCCCCCTATATATTCCATGACAAGGAATGTGAACCTATGAGAGTAAGCAATGGGTACTTTTATGAAGCCCAAAAATTATTCAGAATTTGAAAAATCAGAGTAGGCTTTTGTAACAAGCTATATGGATATAGCATACTAGTGAGGTTAACATGGGAGCTGCTGGGAAGGGGTGAGGTGGGACATACAAGAGAGCTACTCACATATTGTCCAGCTCGCTTATAAATGGGTTGAAGCATGAATCATGTTACAAATGGTTAATATAATGTGATCTAAATAAATGCTATTAATATTTATAACATATATAGAGGATATGCTTACCTCCATGGATATATAAACTATTGGTGAACCATAGGTAAACATGGTTAAGCAAACACAAACAATAGAAACTCTATACATAACAACCATTATAGCCAATAGTAATTAGCATTGTCTGGGGTGCCGGTAGTCGAATCCTGTATTATATTCAGCTGTTCGCCAGTGCTAGAGTCCCTGAATGTCACCCTATATGTCAGGTAGATGAACCATGTCATTCACCTCCCAGATCAAAGGAAGTGTCACAGCTTAGAGATTGGTGTATTGTGTGATGTTGCATAAATAGTGTACTTAAGTCATTATGTGCGGTCAGATATATGCGGCTCGGCAATGGCTCCTGAGTAATGATATCTAATAGCAGACTGGCATATCTCGTTCTTCTAAGATGGAGAACTTGCAGGCAACATCGTGTAATTCGATTTGATGGAGTCTTCTGCCCTTGATTCAGCTGAGTAGATTGATAGGTCATAGTAACAGGGCTGTCTCTGGGCTTGAACTGTTGTGTCACTACACCGGGAACTAGATGCGTAGAGGGGGAAAGATTTAATGTAGCCTTGGTTGGTTTGGAGGCGAGACCCTCTTCCTTGTCCTTCGTACAGGCCACAGCGTTCGATGATAAGAGGATTGGATAGCTGGAGGAGTTCATAGGGATGTACCGGATAGTTCATGTGGGACCCCTGGTCAGTGTTTGAATATCCCCCTCTTGCTCTTCTCAGTGCCTTCTCACTGAAGTCACAGCCCCCATGGTGTGCAAGTCGTCCCCAGTGCTCAGCGAGTGGATATCAGTAGAGAGCTGGCTATATCATAAGTCCATTTGGTGTCCCAGATCCTTAAGGAGGGCTAGCACTGTAGCTATCTCGGCCTCCATATTTTGCTGCGGGAAGTCTGTTATAATGTGGCTGGGGGAAGAGATAGTATAAAGGCAGCTACCGGTCTTTTCAACAGATATCCGAGGTTATAAGATCCGATGAGTCCCCTGAAACAGTTTCACTCAATGATGCGGGGCAAGAATAATGTTAACAATTGCATAGTAGGCCCTCGCCACGTATTCAACAGTCCAAGAACACTTACTCACGCTGCTGAGTGGAAACGGGAGAATATATTTCTATTGCATGCTGTTTCGGCAAATCGAATATATAAAGATTCTAGGCAGAGATTGAAGAGTTCTAAGGTTAATTATTAGATTAGGATGTCAGTCCTCGGAGCTATAGATTTTTGCGTCCGCCATGTCTGCCTCTTGGCCACACCCCCCCCCAATGCTTTTTAACTCCCGCTGGTATTACGAGTCTTGAAATGACAGGCTCACCGCTCACTTTTTTGGCCAGGCTCGGGAATACCGCAAATCCACTTACATCAATTGCCTATCCTATATTTTCAATGGGACTTGAATAATGCCGGTATTTCGGGTCTAACCAAAAGCTCCTGTCAAGACTGGTACCGCATTTTAAAGTCAGTAGTTAAGAGTTTTACACTACAACGCCGTAGAATAAAACTCTTAATTAAAATGCTAAAAAGTACACTAACATCCATAAACTACCTATTAACCCCTAAACTGAGGCCCCCCCACATCGCAAACACTAAAATAAAAATTTTAACCCCTAATCTGCCGGATATGGCCGCCACTATAATAAATATATTAACCCCTAAACCGTTACACTCCCGCATCACAAACACTAGTTAAATATTATTAACCCCTAATCTGCCAGCCCTAACATCGCCGATACCTACCTACATTTATTAACCCCTAATATGTATCTATTATGTCTCCTTAAGTGAGGTAGGAAATGCCCTCATGGATATGTATCTATTATGTCCCCTTAAGTGAGGTAGGAAATGCCCTCATGGATATGTATCTATTATGTCCCCTTAAGTGAGGTAGGAAATGCCCTCATGGATATGTATCTATTATGTCCCCTTAAGTGAGGTAGGAAATGCCATCATGGATATGTATCTATTATGTCCCCTTAAGTGAGGTAGGAAATGCCCTCATGGATATGTATCTATTATGTCCCCTTAAGTGAGGTAGGAAATGCCCTCATGGATATGTATCTATTATGTCCCCTTAAGTGAGGGGGAAAATGTGCTCATGGATATGTATCTAGTGCTCATGGATATGTATATAATATGTCCCCTTAGGTGAGGTGGGAAATGCCCTCATGGATATGTATCTATTATGTCCCCTTAAGTGAGGTGGAGAATGCGCTCATGGTTATGTATCTATTATGTCCCCTTAAGTGAGGTGGGAAATGTGCTCATGGATATGTATCTATTATGTCCCCTTAAGTGAGGTGGAGAATGCGCTCATGGTTATGTATCTATTATGTCCCCTTAAGTGAGGTAGGAAATGCCCTCATGGATATGTATCTATTATGTCCCCTTAATTGAGGTGGGGAATACGCTCATGGATATGTATCTAATATGTCTCCTTAAGTGAGGTGGGGAATGCGCTCATGGATTTCTATCTATTATGTCCCCTTAAGTGAGGGGGGAAATGCACTCATCGATATGTATCTATTATGTCCCCTTAAGTGAGGTGGGGAATGCGCTGATGGATATGTATTTATTATGTCCCCTTAAGTAAGGTGGGGAATACGTTCATGGATATGTATCTATTATGACCCCTTAAGTGAGGTAGGAAATGTGCTAATGGATATGTATCTATTATGTCCCCTTAAGTGAGGTGGGGAATGCGCTCATGGATTTGTATCTATTATGTCCCCTTAAGTGAGGGGGGAAATGCACTCATGGATATGTATCTATTATGTCCCCTTAAGTGAGGTGGGGAATGCGCTCATGGATATGTATCTATTATGTCCCCTTAAGTGAGGTGGGGAATACGTTCATGGATATGTATCTATTATGTCCCCTTAAGTGAGGTGGGAAATACCCTCATGGATATGTATCTAATATGTCCCCTTAGATGAGGTGGGGAATGCGCTCATGGATATGTATCTATTATGTCCCCTTAAGTGAGGTGGGGAATGCGCTCATGGATATGTATCTATTATGTCCCCTTAAGTGAGGTGAGGAATGTGCTCATGGATATGTATCTATTATACCCCCTTAAGTGAGGTAGGAAATGTGCTCATGGATATGTATCTATTATGTCCCCTTAAGTGAGGTGGGGAATACGTTCATGGATATGTATCTATTATGTCCCCTTAAGTGAGGTGGGAAATGCCCTCATGGATATGTATCTAATATGTCCCCTTAGATAAGGTGGGGAATGCGCTCATGGATATGTATTTATTATGTCCCCTTAGATGAGGTGGGGAATGCGCTCATGGATATGTATCTATTATGTCCCCTTAAGTGAGGTGAGGAATGTGCTCATGGTTATGTATCTATTATGCCCCCTTAAGTGAGGTAGGAAATGTGCTCATGGATATGTATCTATTATACCCCCTTAAGTGAGGTAGGAAATGTGCTCATGGATATGTATCTATTATACCCCCTTAAGTGAGGTAGGAAATGTGCTCATGGATATGTATCTATTATGTCCCCTTTAGTGAGGTGTGAAATGAGCTCATGGATATGTATCTATTATGTCCCCTTAAGTGAGGTGGGGAATGCGCTCATGGATTTGTATCTATTCTATCCCCTTACGTGAGGGGGGAAATGCCCTCATGGATATGTTTCTATTATGTCCCCTTAAGTGAGGGGGGAATTCTTTTATGGATATGTATCTATTATGTCCCCTTAAGTGAGGTGGGGAATGCGCTCATGGATTTGTATCTATTATGTCCCCTTAAGTGAGGTGGGGAATGCACTCATGGATATGTATCTATTCTATCCCCTTAAGTGAGAGGGGAAATTCTTTTATGGATATGTATCTATTATGTCCCCTTAATTAAGGTGTGAAATGCGCTCATGGATATGTATCTATTATGTCACTTTAAGTGAGGTAGGAAATGTGCTCATTGATATGTATCTATTATGTCCCCTTAAGTGAGGTGGAAAATGCTTTTATGGATATGTATTTAATATGTCCCCTTAAGTGAGGTGTGAAATGGGCTCATCTATATGTATCTATTATGTCCCCTTAAGTGAGGTAAGAAATGTGCTAATGGATATGTATATATTATGTCCCCTTAAGTGAGGGGGGAAATGTGCTCATGGATATGTATCTATTATGCCCCCTTAAGTGAGGGGGGAAATGCACTCATTGATATGTATCTATTCTATCCCCTTAAGTGAGGGGGGAAATGCCCTCATGGATATGTATCTATTATGTCCCCTTAAGTGAGGGGGAGAATTCTTTTATGGATATGTATCTATTATGTCCCCTTAAGTGAGGGGGGGAATTCTTTTATGGATATGTATCTATTATACCCCCTTAAGTGAGGTAGGAAATGTGCTCATGGATATGTATCTATTATGTCCCCTTAAGTGAGGTGGGGAATACGTTCATGGATATGTATCTATTATGTCCCCTTAAGTGAGGTGGGAAATGCCCTCATGGATATGTATCTAATATGTCCCCTTAGATGAGGTGGGGAATGCGCTCATGGATATGTATTTATTATGTCCCCTTAGATGAGGTGGGGAATGCGCTCATGGATATGTATCTATTATGTCCCCTTAAGTGAGGTGAGGAATGTGCTCATGGTTATGTATCTATTATGCCCCCTTAAGTGAGGTAGGAAATGTGCTCATGGATATGTATCTATTATACCCCCTTAAGTGAGGTAGGAAATGTGCTCATGGATATGTATCTATTATACCCCCTTAAGTGAGGTAGGAAATGTGCTCATGGATATGTATCTATTATGTCCCCTTTAGTGAGGTGTGAAATGAGCTCATGGATATGTATCTAATATGTCCCCTTAAGTGAGGTGGGGAATGCGCTCATGGATTTGTATCTATTCTATCCCCTTACGTGAGGGGGGAAATGCCCTCATGGATATGTTTCTATTATGTCCCCTTAAGTGAGGGGGGGAATTCTTTTATGGATATGTATCTATTATGTCCCCTTAAGTGAGGTGGGGAATGCGCTCATGGATTTGTATCTATTATGTCCCCTTAAGTGAGGTGGGGAATGCACTCATGGATATGTATCTATTCTATCCCCTTAAGTGAGAGGGGAAATTCTTTTATGGATATGTATCTATTATGTCCCCTTAATTAAGGTGTGAAATGCGCTCATGGATATGTATCTATTATGTCACTTTAAGTGAGGTAGGAAATGTGCTCATTGATATGTATCTATTATGTCCCCTTAAGTGAGGTGGAAAATGCTTTTATGGATATGTATTTAATATGTCCCCTTAAGTGAGGTGTGAAATGGGCTCATCTATATGTATCTATTATGTCCCCTTAAGTGAGGTAAGAAATGTGCTAATGGATATGTATCTATTATGTCCCCTTAAGTGAGGGGGGAAATGTGCTCATGGATATGTATCTATTATGCCCCCTTAAGTGAGGGGGGAAATGCACTCATTGATATGTATCTATTCTATCCCCTTAAGTGAGGGGGGAAATGCCCTCATGGATATGTATCTATTATGTCCCCTTAAGTGAGGGGGAGAATTCTTTTATGGATATGTATCTATTATGTCCCCTTAAGTGAGGGGGGGGAATTCTTTTATGGATTTGTATCTATTATGTCCCCTTAAGTGAGGGGGGAAATGCACTCATGGATATGTATCTATTCTATCCCCTTAAGTGAGGGGGGAAATTCTTTTATGGATATGTATCTATTATGTCCCCTTAATTAAGGTGTGAAATGCGCTCATGGATATGTATCTATTATGTCCCTTTAAGTGAGGTAGGAAATGTGCTCATTGATATGTATCTATTATGCCCCCTTAAGTGAGGTGGAAAATGCTTTTATGGATATGTATTTAATATGTCCCCTTAAGTGAGGTGTGAAATGCACTCATGGATATGTATCTATTATGTCCCCTTAAGTGAGGTGGGAAATGGGCTCATCTATATGTATCTATTATGTCCCCTTAAGTGAGGGGGGAAATGTGCTCATGGATATGTATCTATTATGTCCCCTTAAGTGAGGTGGGAAATGTGCTCATGGATATGTATCTATTATGTCCCCTTAAGTGAGGGGGGAAATGCGCTCATGGATATGTATCTATTATGTTTCCTTAAGTGAGGTGGGAAATGTGCTCATGGATATGTATCTATTATGTCCCCTTAAGTGAGGGGGGAAATGTTCTCATGGATATGTATCTATTATGTCCCCTTAAGTGAGGGGGGAAATGCGCTCATGGATATGTATCTATTATGTCCCCTTAAGTGAGGGGGGAAATGCACTCATGGATATGTATCTATTATGTCCCCTTAAGTGAGGGGGGAAATGTTCTCATGGATATGTATCTATTATGTCCCCTTAAGTGAGGGGGGGAAATGCGCTCATGGATATGTATCTATTATGTCCCCTTAAGTGAGGTGGGGAATGTGCTCATGGATATGTTTCTATTATGTTCCCTTAAGTGAGGTGGGAAATGGGCTCATGGATATGTATCTATTATGTCCCCTTAAGTGAGGTGGAGAATGCGCTCATGGATATGTATCTATTATGTCCCCTTAAGTGAGGTGGAGAATGCGCTCATGGATATGTATCTATTATGTCCCCTTAAGTGAGGTGGGGAATACGCTCATGGATATGTATCTATTATGTCCCCTTAAGTGAGGTGGGGAATGCGCTCATGGATATGTATCATATATGTCCCCTTAGATGAGGTGGGAAATGCCCTCATGGCTATGTATCTATTATGTCCCCTTAAGTGAGGTGGGAAATGCACTAATGGATTTGTATCTATTATGTCCCCTTAAGTGAGGTGGAGAATGCGCTCATGGATATGTATCTATTATGTCCCCTTAAGTGAGGTGGAGAATGCGCTCATGGATATGTATCTATTATGTCCCCTTAAGTGAGGTGGGGAATACGCTCATGGATATGTATCTATTATGTCCCCTTAAGTGAGGTGGGGAATGCGTTCATGGATATGTATCTATTATGTCCCCTTAAGTGAGGTGGGAAATGTGCTCATGGATATGTATCTATTATGTCCCCTTAAGTGAGGTGGGAAATGCACCAATGGATATGTATCTATTATGTCCCCTTAAGTGAGGTGGGAAATGCGCTCATGGATATGTATCTATTGTATCCCATTAAGTGAGAGGGGAAATTCTTTCATGGATATGTATCTATTATGTCCCCTTAATTAAAGGGACACTGAACTCAAATGTATTCTTTCGTGATTCAGATAGAGCAAGCAATTTTAGGCAACTTACTAATTTACTCCTATTATCAAATTTTCTTGGTTCTCTTGCTATCTTTATTTGAAAAAGAAGGCATCTAAGCTTTTTTTGGTTCAGATTATGGACAGCACTTTTTTATTGGTGGATGAATTTATCCACCAATTAGCAAGAACAACCCAGGTTGTTCACCAAAAATGGGCCGGCATCTAAACTTACATTCTTGCATTTCAAATAAAGATACCAAGAGAATTAAGAAAATTTGATAATAGGAGTAAAATAGAAAGTTGCCTAAAATGTAATGCTCTATCTGAATCAGGAAAGAAAAAAATTGGGTTCAGTGTCCCTTTAAGGTATGAAATGCCCTCATGGATATGTATCTATTATGTCCCCTTAAGTGAGAGAGGCAATTCTTTTATGGATATGAATCTATTTTTTTTTTATATATATTTATTTATTAACCAAAAGCAAAATAGCAGCCTTACAATTTGGCTTACCTTTCACCACGCAGGGTATACCGAAACAAAAATTTAGCCCGACAATTTGGGCTAGCATTTCACCACACAGGGTGTTTACATTAATTATGGAATATCAGAGTACTAATACATATAAATTAAGTTTTAACTTAAAAATCCACAACCTATATTCAGATGTTTCTTCAACTATCAAATTAGACTCTACGGGCGCGATCCGATATCGATCGCAGTTTGCGGCGCAAGCGAGGGAACCGGCGTCGCCCGCAGTTTCAGCTCGCAACTCGAGCTATCCCATATAGGTCGCCGTCAGATGCTAACGTGCCGTAAGTCTCACAAACCAGCGATGTCCAGAAATCTGCGTAAGTACAAATTTCTGGCGTCGCCAGTGACTTGCGCCACGTTAGAATCTGCCGGCGCCTATAAAACCTGACTAAAGTCTAAAACACCCGCACTGTCTAACACGCCTCCCTAACATAGCCCGCACTGTCTAACACGCCTCCCTAACATAGCCCGCATTGTCTAACACGCCTCCCTAACATAGCCCGCACTGTCTAACCCTCTATCCGCTATCCCCCCTCACTAGCCTAACAATAAAAAAGCTATTAACCCCTAAACCGCCGCTCCTTTACCCCGCCGCCAGCTATATTATATCTATAACCCCCTAAAGTGAGCCCCTAACACCGCCGCCATCTATATTAAAATGATTAACCCCTAATGTAAGCCCCTTACACCGCCGCCATCTCTATTAAAATGATTAACCCCTAATTTAATCTACCTACCCCGCCGCCAGCTATATTATCTATATTAACCCTAAGTATATTATAGTTAATATAGTTATTACATTATATATATTAACTATATTAACCCTAATTATATTAGGGTTAATATAGTTACTATAGTATTTATATTAACTATATTAACTCTATCTAACACTAACACCCCTAACTATATTTATATTAAATTAATCTAATTAATTTATAAACTAAAATATTCCTATTTAAATCTAAATACTTACCTATAAAATAAACCCTAAGATAGCTACAATATAATTAATAATTACATTGTAGCTATGTTAGGGTTAATATTTATTTTACAGGTAAATTGTTAATTATTTTAACTAGGTATAATAGATATTAAATAGTTATTAACTATTTAATATCTACCTAGTTAAAATAATTACCCAATTACCTGTAAAATAAATCCTAACCTAAGTTATAAATACACCTACACTATCAATAAATTAAATAAACTACAAACATCTATCTAAAAATACAATTAAATTAACTAAACTAAATTACAAAAAAAAACAAACACTAAATTAAAAAAAATAAAAAAAAGATTACAAGATTTTTAAGCTAATTACACCTATTCTAAGCCCCCTAATAAAATAATAAACCCCCAAAATAAAAACAATTCCCTGCCCTATTCTAAATTAAACATATTTCAAAGCTCTTTACCTTACCAGCCCTTAAAAGGGCCTTTTGTGGGGCATGCCCCAAAGAATTCAGCTCTTTTGCATTCAACAAATACAATCCCCCCCCCCCATTACAACCCACCACCCACATACCCCTATTCTAAACCCACCCAAACCCCCCTTAAAAAAGCCTAACACTACCCCCCTGAAGATCTCCCTACCTTGTCTTCACCACACCGGGCCGAACTCCTGATCCGATCCGGGCGATGTCGTCCTCCAAGCGGCAAAGAAGAATTCTTCCTCCGGCGATGTCATCCTCCAAGCGGCAAAGAAGAATTCTTCCTCCGGCGACGTCTTCCTCCAAGCGGCAGCAAAGTCTTCATTCTTCCGGCGGCATCTTCAATCTTCTTTCTTCGCTCCGCCGCCGCGGAGCATCCATCCCGGCCGACTGCTAAACTTGGAATGAGGTACCTTTAAATGACGTCATCCAAGATGGCGTCCGCCGAATTCCGATTGGCTGATAGGATTCTATCAGCCAATCGGAATTAAGTTAAAAAAATCTGATTGGCTGATTGAATCAGCCAATCAGATTCAAGTTCAATCCGATTGGCTGATCCAATCAGCCAATCAGATTGAGCTCGCATTCTATTGGCTGTTCCGATCAGCCAATAGAATGCGAGCTCAATCTGATTGGCTGATTAGATCAGCCAATCGGATTGAACTTGAATCTGATTGGCTGATTCAATCAGCCAATCAGATTTTTTTAACTTAATTCCGATTGGCTGATAGAATCCTATCAGCCAATCGGAATTCGGCGGACGCCATCTTGGATGACGTCATTTAAAGGTACCTCATTCCAAGTTTAGCAGTCGGCCGGGATGGATGCTCCGCGGCGGCGGAGCGAAGAAAGAAGATTGAAGATGCCGCCGGAAGAATGAAGACTTTGCTGCCGCTTGGAGGAAGACGTCGCCGGAGGAAGAATTCTTCTTTGCCGCTTGGAGGATGACATCGCCGGAGGAAGAATTCTTCTTTGCCGCTTGGAGGACGACATCGCCCGGATCGGATCAGGAGTTCGGCCCGGTGTGGTGAAGACAAGGTAGGGAGATCTTCAGGGGGGTAGTGTTAGGCTTTTTTAAGGGGGGTTTGGGTGGGTTTAGAATAGGGGTATGTGGGTGGTGGGTTGTAATGGGGGGGGGGGGGGATTGTATTTGTTGAATGCAAAAGAGCTGAATTCTTTGGGGCATGCCCCACAAAAGGCCCTTTTAAGGGCTGGTAAGGTAAAGAGCTTTGAAATATGTTTAATTTAGAATAGGGCAGGGAATTGTTTTTATTTTGGGGGTTTATTATTTTATTAGGGGGCTTAGAATAGGTGTAATTAGCTTAAAAATCTTGTAATCTTTTTTTAATTTTTTTTAATTTAGTGTTTGTTTTTTTTTGTAATTTAGTTTAGTTAATTTAATTGTATTTTTAGATAGATGTTAGTAGTTTATTAAATTTATTGATAGTGTAGGTGTATTTGTAACTTAGGTTAGGATTTATTTTACAGGTAATTGGGTAATTATTTTAACTAGGTAGATATTAAATAGTTAATAACTATTTAATATCTATTATACCTAGTTAAAATAATTAACTATTTACCTGTAAAATAAATATTAACCCTAACATAGCTATAATGTAATTATTAATTATATTGTAGCTATCTTAGGGTTTATTTTATAGGTAAGTATTTAGATTTAAATAGGAATATTTTAGTTTATAAATTAATTAGATTAATTTAATATAAATTTAGTTAGGGGTGTTAGGGTTAGATAGAGTTAATATAGTTAATATAAATACTATAGTAACTATATTAACTATATTAACCCTAATATAATTAGGGTTAATATAGTTAATATATATAATGTAATAACTATATTAACTATAATATACTTAGGGTTAATATAGATAACATAGCTGGCGGCGGGGTAGGTAGATTAAATTAGGGGTTAATAATTTTTATATAGGTGGCGGCGGTGTAAGGGGTCAGATTACGGGATAGATAAGGTAGATGGCGGCGGTTTTAGGGGCTCACAGTAGGGGGTTAGTTTATGTAGATGGCGGCGGGGTCCGGGAGCGGCGTTTTAGGTGGTAATAACTTTATTAGGGATTTGGGGGGGGGGGGGATCGCGGTTGACAGGGAGATAGACATTGCGCATGCGTTAGGTGTTAGGTTTATTTTAGAAGATCGCGGTTGACAGGGAGATAGGCATTGCGCATGCGTTAGGTGTTAGGTTTATTTTAGAAGATCGCGGTTGACAGGGAGATAGACATTGCGCATGCGTTAGGTGTTAGGTTTATTTTAGCAGCTAGTTTAGGGAGTTACGGGGCTCCAATAGTCAGCGTAAGGCTTCTTACGGCTGCTTTTTGTGGCGAGGTGAAAATGGAGTAAGTTTTCTCCATTTTCGCCACGTAAGTCCTTACGCTGCATATTGGATACCAAACTGCGCGGGTTTGGTATACCTGCCTATGGCCCAAAAAACTGCGGGCGACGGCAGAAATATACGCGCGTAACTTCTAGCTTACGCCGTATATAGGATACCAAATCCGCGCAATTATTGGCGTCGCCGGCTTTTGCGGGCGACGATTTTTATCGGATCGACCCCTTGCTCAGCAATCATTCAATTACCCTGTTGAGACTATGTCACTATAGAAAAAAAAAACCTTCCTATAGAAACTTTGCAGTGATAGCTGAATAGTCTAAAGTCATTTCTCCAAATGTATATCTTGCTTTTGGGTCTTTTACCTATTATAATAAGACCCCATCTAAAGACAATACTTGAAACACAATCAACAAAACAAACAAACAATAGAAAAGAAGAACAAAATAAAATAAAATAAAAAAAAAAAAAAAAACCCAACTCCTCTCCCCCACTTCCCTCCTCCCAGTTGCCGCAGGTACTATTTATTTAGCCCAGTAAAGTTATCTTACCCCGGATTATCAAGTTAGCCCATACCCCACTCTTGGGGTATCATGTTTTTTAACAAAAGTAACATGAATTCGGGGGAATTTTGTAAGGGTAGTATGAGTTGCTTTTGTACTATCAATGGTTTTTCCCTGATTATATTTAACCATTTTGAAAAGAAAGCCTTAAGTCTCTTTTCTGAATAGGGTCTAATATTAAATAGCTCAATCGTCATCTGCGTATCCATTGTATTAATAAATTCTTTCAAACTAGGTTCTTCTGATGCTTTCCATTTTTTAAATATTATATTGCGGGCGGCTAAAATAGCCAGATTTATAAGGAGTTTGTCTGGTTTATTATCTCCTTCATCATATAACAGGAATATATTGACTGCAGTCAACGATATTTTAATACTTAAAAATGTATTAAGCCAGTAATTAATTTTGCCCCAAAATTGCAATACTTTTGGGCAAGCCCAAAGACAATGGATAATATCAGCGGTCTCAGCTTTACATTTAAAACATTTACAGCGCAGTGTATTATCGGCCCATTTATTAATTTTGTCCGGGGTTAAATAATAATTATTTAATAGTTTATATTGAGACTCTTTCCAACTATACACTGACGTAGCCAAATCCAAATTAATAAAACTTTTTTTAACCTCTTGTGATTGCACCTGCGGGAAATACCTATTCATGTAGGTTGTGATTTTTTCCACTTGCATCATCCCAGATATATTACATAACATATTGTACCGTATAGAAATTGATCTCTTCCCAGCTTTATATAATTTTAGTCCAGAATCTATTTCTGACCACTCCCACTCAGTCCCGAAACGTTGGCATAGTTGATTAAAATAACTCCTACTCTGTAGATAGGCATAAAAGCTTTTAGGATTCAATTGAAACTCAATTGCCATATCTCGAAAAGACTTTATATATATTGTATCAGCTTGCCTGAATTGGGACCAATTCTTTAAACCTTTCTCCCTCCAAATTTTATATACCGGGTCTGACAGGCCGGGCAAAAAGTCGGGCATACCCATAATAGGACAGAAACTAGAAATATGGTATTGACAGTTTAAGAGGGTACAATATTTCTGCCAGGCTATAATGACATTCTTAAATGTTAGTAGATTGGAAATGTTGTTAGGGATTAATTTTTTATCTATGTGCAATAATGATTTAAGATTATAAGGCATAATTACTTCTGATTCCAAATTATAGTAGGTGACGTAGTCCCCCTCTACCAGCCAGTCTACTGCGAATTTAACTAGGGTCACCAAATTATATGTTTTAAGGCAAGGAAGTGCCAGACCCCATTCTTTTCTACGCTGAATCAATTTGTTTAGAGCCAAACGAGGTTTACCATTGTTCCACAGAAATTGGGATATTGATTTATTGAACCTATGTAAGTCTGATCTTAGTATAAATAGAGGCAAGTTTTGAAGCAAAAATAAAAATTTAGGAAATATAATTGTTTTAATTACCATTATCTTTGCTGAAAGTGACAATTTGTACATACTCCATTTAGCTAAATCTTGAGGTAGTTTATCCAGTAAGTTTTCATAGTTTATTTTGTACCATTCATTCGGATTTTTACTTATATTTATACCTAGGTATTTTAACTGTTGCACTTCATGAAATCCGTGCTTGGTATAGCTCTTATTATTTTTCTGTAACCAGAGAATCTCTCGATTTCTGCAGATTCATTCTATACCCAGAAAATTTACTATAGGTTCCTATTATATTAAGACATTTTGGAATGCTTTCAGTCGTTTTATATAGATACAATAGTAAATCGTCTGCATATAATGAGATTTTAATATTCTGCTTGCCAAGTCGGATGCCTGTTAACTCTTGCCTTAAAAGAATTGCCAAAGGTTCGAGAGAAATATTAAACAGAAGTGGCGACAATGGGCATCCCTGTCTTGTCCCTTTATGTAATGTTATATATTGCGAGAGTTCTGCGTTTACTAGTAGTTGTGATCTGGGGTTATTATAGATTGCTTTGGTTAAATTAAAGAAATTACCTTGTAGGCCGAATTTATCAAGTGCCGTGAATAGATGGTGCCATGTAATAGCATCAAATGCTTTTTCCGCATCTAGTGCAAGGAGGGCCAGGTCACCTTTAATATGTTGCTTATGTCCCAAGAATTTGTTATAGTAGAAATCTATTGTTGTCAGTATGCGACGTATGTTTCTAACCACATTCCTGCCTGGCATAAAGCCTGCCTGGTCATGATGTATGACCTCACCTAGCACCCTTTTCAATCTGTCTGCCACTATTGCCATTAAAATTTTATAGTCTACATTTAACAAAGATATTGGTCTATAAGACCCTAATTCTTCACGATTTTTACCTTTCTTATGAATTAGTGTAACAATTGAACTCGTGAAATATTTTGATTGATTGCTATTATTGACATAGTAATCATTATAAAGTTTACCTAACATATCAACAATATCTACTCTGATGCTTTTGTAAAATTCGGCTGGAAGCCCATCAGGGCCCGGAGCTTTATTGTTTTTCAATTTTTTTATGGCTTTATCTATTTCCCTTTCAGATATTCTTTGATTAATCTCCTTGAGAGCCGCTGGTGAAACTCTGGGCACTGTAATACTTTGCCAAAATTTGTTTTTAGCAACTATATCTATATCTTCAGCAGAATACAGTTTTTGGTAGTATCTAAAAAATGCTTGTCTAACCTCAGATGCCTTTGTATGTAAACTATCTCCTTCCCTTATATTTGAAATCATATTTTTTATTATTTCTTGTTTTAATCAACTTTGCCAGATACCCTGCACACATACCCTTCGGACCTTGGAAGGTCGCCCTTGCTTTTAAATCTTCCCTTGTCCATTTCTGTTTTAAAAATATTTCTCTTTCCATGAGCACATTCCCCACCTCACTTAAGGGGACATAATAGATACATATCCATGAGTTCATTATGTCCCTTTAAGTGAGGTAGGGCATGCCCTCTTGGATATGTATCTATTATGTCCCTTTAAGTGAGGTAGGACATGCCCTCTTGGATATGTACATTATATATTATGTCCCTTTAAGTGAGGTAGGACATGCTCTCTTGGATATGTATCTATTATGTCCCTTTAAGTGAGGTAGGAAATGCCCTCTTGGATATGAATCTATTATGTCCCTTTAAGTGAGGTAGGAAATGCCCTCTTGGATATGTATCTATTATGTCCCTTTAAGTAAGGTAGGAAATGCCCTCTTGGATATGTATCTAGTATGTCCCCTTAAGTGAGGTAGGAAATGCACTCATGGATATGTATTTATTATGTCCCTTTAAGTGAGGTAGGAAAAACACTCTTGGATATGTATCTATTATGTCCCTTTAAGTGAGGTAGGAAATACGCTCTTGGATATGTATCTATTATGTCCCTTTTAGTGAGGTAGGAAATGCCCTCTTGGATATGTATTTATTATGTGCCTTTAAGTGAGGTAGGAAATGCCCTCTTGGATATGTATCTATTATGTCCCTTTAAGTGAGGTAGCAAATGCCCTCTTGGAAATGTATTTATTATGTCCCTTTAAGTGAGGTAGGAAATGCCCTTTTGGATATGTACAGTATATATTATGTCCCTTTACGTGAGATAGGAAATGCCCTCTTGGATATGTATTTATTATGTCCCTTTAAGTGAGGTAGGACATGCCCTCTTGGATATGTATTTATTATGTCCCTTTATGTGAGGTAGGAAAAGCACTCTTGGATATGTATCTATTATGTCCCTTTAAGTGAGGTAGGAAATACCCTCTTGGATATGTATCTATTATGTCCCTTTTAGTGAGGTAGGACATGCCCTCTTGGATATGTATCTATTATGTCCCTTTAAGTGAGGTAGGAAATGCCCTCTTGGATATGTATCTATTATGTCCATTAAAGTGAGGTAGGAAATGCCCTCTCGGATATGTATCTATTATGTCCATTAAAGTGAGGTAGGACATGCCCTCTTGGATATGCATCTATTATGTCTCTTTAAGTGAGGTAGGGCATGCCCTCCTGGATATGTATTTATTATGTCCCTTTAAGTGAAGTAGGACATGCCCTCCTGGATATGTATTTATTATGTCCCTTTAAGTGAGGTAGAAAATGCCCTCTTGGATATGTATCTATTATGTCCCTTTAAGTGAGGTAGGAAATGCCCTCTTGGATATGTATTTATTATGTCCCTTTAAGTGAGGTAGGAAATGCCCTCTTGGATATGTATATATTATGTCCCTTTAAGTGAGGTAGGACATGCCCTTTTGGTTATGTATTTATTATGTCCCTTTAAGTGAGGTAGGACATGCCATCTTGGATATGTATTTATTATGTCCCTTTAAGTGAGGTAGGACATGCCCATTTGGATATGTATTTATTATGTCCCTTTAAGTGAGGTTGGACATGCCCATTTGGATATGTATTTATTATGTCCCTTTAAGTGAGGTAGGAAAAGCACTCTTGGATATGTATCTATTATGTCCCTTTAAGTGAGGTAGGAAATACCCTCTTGGATATGTATCTATTATGTCCCTTTTAGTGAGGTAGGAAATGCCCTCTTTGATATGTATATATTATGTCCCTTTAAGTGAGGTAGGAAATGCCCTCTTGGATATGTATCTATTATGTCCATTAAAGTGAGGTAGGAAATGCCCTCTTGGATATGTATTTATTATGTCCCTTTAAGTGAGGTAGGAAATGCCCTCTTGGATATGTATCTATTATGTCCCTTTAAGTGAGGTAGCAAATGCCCTCTTGGAAATGTATTTATTATGTCCCTTTAAGTGAGGTAGGAAATGCCCTTTTGGATATGTACAGTATATATTATGTCCCTTTAAGTGAGGTAAGACATGCCCTTTTGGATATGTATTTATTATGTCCCTTTAAGTGAGGTAGGACATGCCCTCTTGGATATGTATTTATTATGTCCCTTTAAGTGAGGTAGGACATGCCCATTTGGATATGTATTTATTATGTCTCTTTAAGTGAGGTTGGACATGCCCTCTAGAATATGTATCTATTATGTCCCTTTAAGTGAGGTAGGACATGCCTTCTTGGATATGTATATATTATGTCCCTTTAAGTGAGGTAGGACATGCCCTCTTGGATATGTATCTATTATGTCCATTTAAGTGAGGTAGGACATGCCCTCTTGGATATGTATCTATTATGTCCCTTTAAGTGAGGTAGGACATGCCCTCTTGGATATGCATCTATTATGTCTCTTTAAGTGAGGTAGGGCATGCCCTCCTGGATATGTATTTATTATGTCCCTTTAAGTGAAGTAGGACATGCCCTCCTGGATATGTATTTATTATGTCCCTTTAAGTGAGGTAGAAAATGCCCTCTTGGATATGTATCTATTATGTCCCTTTAAGTGAGGTAGGACATGCCCATTTGGATATGTATTTATTATGTCCTTTAAGTGAGGTTGGACATGCCCACTAGGATATGTATCTATTATGTCCCTTTAAGTGAGGTAGGACATGCCTTCTTGGATATGTATATATTATGTCCCTTTAAGTGAGGTAGGACATGCCCTCTTGGATATGTATTTATTATGTCCCTTTAAGTGAGGTAGGACATGCCCTCTTGGATATGTATTTATTATGTCCCTTTAAGTGAGGTAGGACATGCCCATTTGGATATGTATTTATTATGTCCCTTTAAGTGAGGTTGGACATGCCCTCTAGGATATGTATCTATTATGTCCCTTTAAGTGAGGTAGGACATGCCTTCTTGGATATGTATATATTATGTCCCTTTAAGTGAGGTAGGACATGCCCTCTTGGATATGTATGTATTATGTCCCTTTAAGTGAGGTAGAACATGCCCTCTTGGATATGTATGTATTATGTCCCTTTAAGTGAGGTAGGACATGCCCTCTTGGATATGCATCTATTATGTCCCTTTAAGTGAGGTAGGGCATGCCCTCCTGGATATGTATTTATTATGTCCCTTTAAGTGAAGTAGGACATGCCCTCCTGGATATGTATTTATTATGTCCCTTTAAGTGAGGTAGGAAATGCCCTCTTGGATATGTATCTATTATGTCCCTTTAAGTGAGGTAGGGCATGCCCTCTTGGATATATATTTATTATGTCCCTTTAAGTGAGGTAGGACATGCCCTCTTGGATATGTGTCTATTATATCCCTTTAAGTGAGGTAGGAAATGCCCTCTTGGATATGTATTTATTATGTCCCTTTAAGTGAGGTAGGAAATGCCCTCTTGGATTTGTATCTATGTGTCCCTTTAAGTGAGGTAGGACATGCCCTCTTGGATATGTATTTATTATGTCCCTTAAAGTGAGGTAGGACATGCCCTCTTGGATATGTATCTATTATGTCCCTTTAAGTGAGGTAGGACATGCCCTCCTGGATATGTATCTATTATGTCCCTTTAAGTGAGGTAGGACATGCCCTCCTGGATATGTATCTATTATGTCCCTTTAAGTGAGGTAGGACAGGCCCTCTTGGATATGTATCTATTATGTCCCTTTAAGTGAGGTAGGACATGCCCTCTTGGATATGTATCTATTATGTCCCTTTAAGTGAGGTAGGACATGCCCTCCTGGATATGTATCTATTATGTCCCTTTAAGTGAGGTAGGACATGCCCTCTTGGATATGTATTTATTATGTCCCTTTAAGTGAGGTAGGACATGCCCTCCTGGATATGTATCTATTATGTCCCTTTAAGTGAGGTAGGACATGCCCTATTGGATATGTATCTATTATGTCCCTTTAAGTGAGGTAGGACATGCCCTCCTGGATATGTATCTATTATGTCCCTTTAAGTGAGGTAGGACATGCCCTCTTGGATATGTGTCTATTATGTCCCTTTAAGTGAGGTAGGAAATGCCCTCTTGGATATGTATTTATTATGTCCCTTTAAGTGAGGTAGGAAATGCCCTCTTGGATATGTATTTTTTATGTCCCTTTAAGTGAGGTAGGAAATGCCCTCTTGGATATGTATCTATTATGTCCCTTTAAGTGAGGTAGGACATGCCCTCTTGGATATGTATCTATTATGTCCCTTTAAGTGAGGTAGGACATGCCCTCCTGGATATGTATCTATTATGTCCCTTTAAGTGAGGTAGGACATGCCCTCTTGGATATGTATCTATTATGTCCCTTTAAGTGAGGTAGGACATGCTCTCCTGGATATGTATCTATTATGTCCCTTTAAGTGAGGTAGGACATGCCCTCTTGGATATGTATCTATTATGTCCCTTTAAGTGAGGTAGGACATGCCCTCTTGGATATGTATCTATTATGTCCCTTTAAGTGAGGTAGGACATGCCCTCCTGGATATGTATCTATTATGTCCCTTTAAGTGAGGTAGGACATGCCCTCTTGGATATGTATTTATTATGTCCCTTTAAGTGAGGTAGGACATGCCCTCTTGGATATGTATTTATTATGTCCCTTTAAGTGAGGTAGGACATGCCCTCTTGGATATGTATTTATTATGTCCCTTTAAGTGAGGTAGGACATGCCCTCTTGGATATGTATTTATTATGTCCCTTTAAGTGAGGTAGGACATGCCCTCTTGGATATGTATCTATTATGTCCCTTTAAGTGAGGTAGGACATGCCCTCTTGGATATGTATCTATTATGTCCCTTTAAGTGAGGTAGGACATGCCCTCCTGGATATGTATCTATTATGTCCCTTTAAGTGAGGTAGGACATGCCCTCTTGGATATGTATCTATTATGTCCCTTTAAGTGAGGTAGGACATGCCCTCCTGGATATGTATCTATTATGTCCCTTTAAGTGAGGTAGGACATGCCCTCTTGGATATGTATTTATTATGTCCCTTTAAGTGAGGTAGGACATGCCCTCCTAGATATGTATCTATTATGTCCCTTTAAGTGAGGTAGGACATGCCCTCTTGGATATGTATTTATTATGTCCCTTTAAGTGAGGTAGGACATGCCCTCCTCGATATGTATCTATTATGTCCCTTTAAGTGAGGTAGGACATGCCCTCTTGGATATGTATCTATTATGTCCCTTTAAGTGAGGTAGGACATGCCCTCTTGGATATGTATTTATTATGTCCCTTTAAGTGAGGTAGGACATGCCCTCTTGGATATGTATTTATTATGTCCCTTTAAGTGAGGTAGGACATGCCCTCTTGGATATGTATCTATTATGTCCCTTTAAGTGAGGTAGGACATGCCCTCTTGGATATGTATTTATTATGTCCCTTTAAGTGAGGTAGGACATGCCCTCTTGGATATGTATCTATTATGTCCCTTTAAGTGAGGTAGGACACGCCCTCTTGGATATGTATTTATTATGTCCCTTTAAGTGAGGTAGGACATGCCCTCTTGGATATGTATCTATTATGTCCCTTTAAGTGAGGTAGGACACGCCCTCCTGGATATGTATTTATTATGTCCCTTTAAGTGAGGTAGGACATGCCCTCTTGGATATGTATTTATTATGTCCCTTTAAGTGAGGTAGGACACGCCCTCTTGGATATGTATTTATTATGTCCCTTTAAGTGAGGTAGGACATGCCCTCTTGGATATGTATCTATTATGTCCCTTTAAGTGAGGTAG
>NC_069509.1:202366892-202374392 GCF_027579735.1 Bombina bombina
GCAAAGCTTCTGAAGCGTGATCATCGAACAATCAAGCGTTTCATTCAAAATAGTCAACAGGGTCGCAAGAAGCGCGTGGAAAAACCAAGGCGCAAAATAACTGCCCATGAACTGAGAAAAGTCAAGCGTGCAGCTGCCAAGATGCCACTTGCCACCAGTTTAGCCATATTTCAGAGCTGCAACATCACTGGAGTGCCCAAAAGCACAAGGTGTGCAATACTCAGAGACATGGCCAAGGTAAGAAAGGCTGAAAGACGACCACCACTGAACAAGACACACAAGCTGAAACGTCAAGACTGGGCCAAGAAATATCTCAAGACTGATTTTTCTAAGGTTTTATGGACTGATGAAATGAGAGTGAGTCTTGATGGGCCAGATGGATGGGCCCGTGGCTGGATTGGTAAAGGGCAGAGAGCTCCAGTCCGACTCAGACGCCAGCAAGGTGGAGGTGGAGTACTGGTTTGGGCTGGTATCATCAAAGATGAGCTTGTGGGGCCTTTTCGGGTTGAGGATGGAGTCAAGCTCAACTCCCAGTCCTACTGCCAGTTTCTGGAACACACCTTCTTCAAGCAGTGGTACAGGAAGAAGTCTGCATTCTTCAAGAAAAAGCAGGACAATGCTCCATCACACGCGTCCAAGTACTCCACAGCGTGGCTGGCAAGAAAGGGTATAAAAGAAGAAAATCTAATGACATGGCCTCCTTGTTCACCTGATCTGAACCCCATTGAGAACCTGTGGTCCATCATCAAATGTGAGATTTACAAGGAGGGAAAACAGTACACCTCTCTGAACAGTGTCTGGGAGGCTGTGGTTGCTGCTGCACGCAATGTTGATGGTGAACAGATCAAAACACTGACAGAATCCATGGATGGCAGGCTTTTGAGTGTCCTTGCAAAGAAAGGTGGCTATATTGGTCACTGATTTGTTTTTGTTTTGTTTTTGAATGTCAGAAATGTATATTTGTGAATGTTGAGATGTTATATTGGTTTCACTGGTAAAAATAAATAATTGAAATGGGTATATATTTGTTTTTTGTTAAGTTGCCTAATAATTATGCACAGTAATAGTCACCTGCACACACAGATATCCCCCTAAAATAGCTATAACTAAAAACAAACTAAAAACTACTTCCAAAACTATTCAGCTTTGATATTAATGAGTTTTTTGGGTTCATTGAGAACATGGTTGTTGTTCAATAATAAAATTAATCCTCAAAAATACAACTTGCCTAATAATTCTGCACTCCCTGTACACACACACACACATATACATATATACACACACACACACACTGGAGCGCTCCAGTGTTCTGTTGTTCCCCTCCCATTTACTTCCTGTGCAGCTGCAGCTGGCCTAGCATTGGCTACTCCCGGAACAGCTTTGACGTCTGATGCTGATTCTCTTTGGCCGCTGATTGGCTGAACGGACCCCGTGACCTGACGTCTCCACGCACTGCTGTGTATGTCTGTCGGGCGACCTAAAGTCCCGTCCCGCTCTACTAGGCATTCTCATATGCCGCTATCCTTGTGAGTATACCCCATCACGGGCTGCCTCATTGTTTGCCTTCTCTGGTTGTTACGATACTGTCCCATGAGGCGCCTCTCTCTTTCTCTTTGATTCATAGGCACCTACCTTCACTATACAAGAGTGCTGCCTGCTTCTTCAGAAGATTCTGGGAACATCCACCTACTGAACGCCTTTCTGAACTTTGCGCACCTCATATTTACTGATTTATCCTTCTCTGATGATGTTTTTTTTCTCTTTCAGAAATTTTCTTCATCAGATATTGACACTAACAAATCTACTTTTTTATTATTTTTCTATTATTAAAGTACATTTGTTCTTTGTTGAAAAGGTGTTGATTATTTTGGATATTAAGGTAACTAGTTCTTTAACCCCTTAAGGACAAGGCCATTTTTCAATTTCTTTCCCTTAAGGACCAAGGCTATATTTACATTTCTGCGGTGTTTGTGTTTAGCTGCAATTTCCCTCTAACTCATTTACTGTACCCACACATATTATATACAGTTTTTCTCGCCATTAAATGGACTTTCTAAAGACACAATTATTTTCATCATATTTTACAATTTACCATAAAAAAAATTATAAAATATGATGAAAAAATGGAAAAAAAAAAAAGTTTTCTAACTTTGACCCCCAAAATCTGTTACACATCTACAACCACCAAAAAACACCCATGCTAAATAGTTTATAAATTTTGTCCTGAGTTTAGAAATACCCAATGTTTACATGTTCTTTACTTTTTTTGCAAGTTATAGGGCAATAAGTACAAGTAGCACTTTGCTATTTCCAAACCATTTTTTTTCAAAATAAGAGATAGTTATATTTGAACACTGATATCTGTCTGGAATCCCTGAATATCCCTTGACATGTATATTTTTTTTTTAGTAGACATCCCAAAGTATTGATCTAGGCCCATTTTGGTCTATTTCATGCCACCATTTTACCGCCAAATGCGATTAAATAAATAAAATTGTTCACTTTTTCACAAACTTTTTCACAAATATCAGGTTTCTCACTGAAATTGTTTACAAACAACTTGTGCAATTATGGCACAAATGGTTGTAAATGCTTCTCTGGGATCCCCTTTGTTTAGAAATAGCAGACATATATGGCTTTGGCGTTGCTTTTTGGTAATTAGAAGGCTGCTAAATGCCGCTGCGCACCACATTTGTATTAGGCCCAGCAGTGAAGGGGTTAATTAGGTAGCTTGTATGGAGCTTGTAGGGTTAATTTTAGCTTTAGGGTAGTGTAGTAGACAACCCAAAGTATTGATCTAGGCCAATTTTGATATATTTCATGCCACCATTTCACCACCGAATGCGATCAAATAAAAAAAATTGTTCACTTTTTCACTAACTTTGGGTTTCTCATTGGAATTATTTACAAACAGCTTGTGCAATTATGGCACAAATGGTTGTAAATGCTTCTCTGGGATCCCCTTTGCTCAGAAATAGCAGACATATATGGCTTTGGCATTGCTTTTTGGTAATTAGAAGGCCGCTAAATGCCGCTGCGCACCAAACTTGTATTATGCCCAGCAGTGACAGGGTTAATTAGGGAGCTTGAAGGGTTAATTTTAGCTTTAGTGTAGAAATCAGCCTCCCACCTGACACATCCCACCCCCTGATCCCTCCCAAACAGCTCTCTTCCCTCCCCCACCCCACAATTTTCCCCGCCATCTTAAGTACTGGCAGAAAGTCTGCCAGTACTAAAATAAAAGTTTTAATTAGTTTTTTTTTATTATTTAAAAAATAATAATCATATTCTGCTGTGTAGGATCCCCCCCTTAGCCCCCAACCTGCCTGATCCCCCCCAAGGAGCTCTCTAACCCTCCCCCCACTAACTATTAGTCACCATTTTGGGTACTGGCAGCTGTCTGCCAGTACCCACTTTGCAAAATAACTTCTTTTTTTTTTTTTTTAAACCTAACATTTTCTGTAGTGTAGCTGCCCCCCTCCATACCCTACACCAGAGCTTTCCAAACTTTTCATGTTGGTGACACACTTTTTAGACCTACATCATTTCGCGACACGGTAATTAATTCAGTTGTACTAGCAAAAAGGAGGTTAAACTAACTTGTTTTAAAATATACAGACACATACATAAATTATATAATAATTATAATATGTATTTACAAGTAACAGTATGTATGTGCAAGAATTAAAAAAAAGTTTAATAACACCAATAGCTACTTACTATTTTAATGGGATGTATGAGGTTGATGGGATGAAAACAATTTCTGAATATTTGGTGGAATATTAGATAAAGATACTCCCATTTCATCATCAACCATTTTTAAGCTTCCACTTCCTATCCATATATCAAGTTCAGGAGCAGCAATGCACTACTGGGAGCTAGCTGCAAAAAAAAAACCTCTGACCAGCTCATCGTTTAAACTGCCACCCTCAGAGCTCCGTGAGCCCTACTGACTACTGCCCATGCTGCAAACACACTGCTGCCCCACTCACTGACTACACATGCAGTCACAAGCCAATTAAGGAGACTACATGTGCAGTCAGGAGCCAATGTGCCGCAAAAGCCGCCAATGGGAATAGTTTCAGTTCCCACTGAGCTGCGCCAATTGGTTAAGATGATCTGTGACACACTAGGTATCAATCGTGTCAACCATGTGATATGCATAGTAGGCAGGCGGAAAGTCAGAAACCAAAAAAAAAATTTAATTTAAAAAATATTGGGCTGAAGCAGGGACACACCTACACACTGCTGCCGACACACTAGTGTGTCCCGACACACAGTTTGGAAAGCACTGCCCTACACCCTCCCCCTCCCAGATCACCCCCAGATCACTCCTTGATCACCCCTCCTCTGTACCCACCACCCTCTTCCAGCAAAAAAAGTCACATAACAATTGCCTTAGATCACGATCGCGCACCCGCGATCGCGAACGCGCACCCGCCCCTCACCTCCAGCGCGCGCTCCCGCGCGCACCCGGCATAGTAAACAGCCGGAATGAAGTTCCCCAGTGATGGGCCACCCACCCACCTCCCTGCAATGGCTCCCACCCACCAACGATCGGCACCATCGGCACCATCACTGGGCATGACTGCAATACCTTGAAAGCGGCTGGAAGCGATCAGGATCGCTTCCAGTCGCTTGAAACCCTTAACGACGTACAGGGTACGTCGCTGGTCTTTAAAGACCAGCTTGTGTAAGACGTACCCTGTACGACATGCGTCGTTAAGGGGTTAAGACTAGCTGACACTATTTCTGCCTATTTATTTATTTTGTGTTTTCAGAGGTTTTCTTTCCAATTCCCCATTCTAGGGAATGGAATAGGCTGATAATTTTCTTTTATTCCTTTTTCAAAGGTTTTAAACTATATTCTTTGCCAGCAGTTAAACTCAATTTGGAGGGTTCTCCAATTTTATTGGGGCTATCTCTACTTCTACTAATTATGCTATTGTTTCTATAGCAAAATAGTATTTATTTTCCTTTAGATAGTTGTATCTTATTTATGGAAAATTATTTAGTTTCAGGTACTTTTCTTGGTCCTGTGATTTATTTGGATGTTGCAATTGCTTCATTTTTTCTGTTTACTTTAAGATCAAGTATCAGATTATGATTTATTTTAGCATTGTTAAAGGACAACATTTACTAGACTAGGTGCTGTTGCATTTGTCTTGTTGTTTTGCATTTATTGATTATGCAAGTCCACTGTATTGACTGGTCCTTTAAACTGGACTATCATGCTAATAATTCCATTTGTGTCTTCATTTTATTGAATATTTTCGCAAATGAGGGTTAATCTATGTCTTTAGCTATTTTAGCTAGAAGAATTTTGTTCTAAGATAATCAATTATTTGTTTTTATAATTGGATTCAATTCTTAACTGTTACTCTGGGCTTCAAGATTGAGTTCTAAGACTAAAACTTTAAGCTTATACTAGTTTAATTGTTCTTATTAAGGAACAAATTCCTGAGTTCTTTCCCAAGTAACATGTTTGTAATTGGGGTTCGAAATCAGCTCCCTAATATTGCGATGTACGTGCCGTATTCCAGCTTGGCTGGTAAGGGGCAGGTTAAGACTTCTTTGAAAATTATTTGGTTCTATTTTGTCCAAATTTCTTTGATTTTATTCCAGTAAGGCTAACACTTTCTTTAAGTGTGTTTCTGTCCTATATATTTTGGGTACTGTTGAAGCATGGCTGGGCACCCATGGGGTTCAAGCGCTGCTCAGACCTGGAATCTTCTGGGGTATTTCTTCCAGTTCCTTTTTTAGGAACCGGGTTTGGAGTTTTATTCAAACTATTTTGCCTTTTTTTGGTCATTGATAGCATTATTTGTTTTCATTAGATACAATAAATGCATATTTTCATTTTTCTGTTTTCATTCAGATTATTTTCTGAGGATGCGGAATCTCATATGATTCACTTGCTCTTCAGGACATAGTTAGAGGATCTTTTTTTTTCGAAAGCTCTTGATTCCTCACACAAGGGTCACCTTTTTTTAGGTTTCCAGAAAGTTTGTGTCACTGTCTTTGTCTCTATCAGACAAGGGATAATTCTATTGGGTTCCGTCTGTCGGTACCTTTAGTCTCTATTATTTCCTTCAGTTTTAGGTCTTATGGCCTCGGCATTGGATTCAATTCCCTTTGCTCATTTTCACTAGAAAGAACCTTTCCAGTCTTTTATGAGTGTTGTTTCTTCTAGAATATGGTTGGAGGATCAATTTACCAATCAGTTTGTTGATTCCTCAGACAAGGGTAACCTTTTTTAGGTTTCCTGATAGATTCAGTGTCCTTGACTCTGTCTCTGACGGACAAGAGACGTCTGAAATTGGTTTCAGCTTGTCGAAACCTTCAGTCTCAATCTTTCCCTTCGGTAGCCTTATGCATGGAAATTCTAGGTCTTATGACTGCTGCATTGGACACGGTTCCCTTTGCTCGTTTTCACATGCGACCTCTTCAGCTCTGTATGCTGAACCAGTGGTGCAGGGATTATACAAAGATATCTCAATTAATATCTTTAAAACCGATTGTTCGACACTTTCTGACGTGGTGGACAGACCACCATCGTTTAATTCAGGGGGCTTCTTTTGTTCTTCCAACCTGGACTGGGATTTCAACAGATGCAAGTCTGACAGGTTGAGGAGCTGTTTGGGGGTCTCTGACAGCACAAGGGGTTTGGGAATCTCAGGAGGTGAGATTACCAATCAATATTTTGGAACTCCGTGCAATTTTCAGAGCTCTTCAGTCATGGCCTCTTCTAAAGAGAGAGTCATTAATTTGTTTTCAGACGGACAATGTCACAACTGTGGCATATGTCAATCATCAAGGAGGGACTCACAGTCCTCTGGCTATGAAGAAGTATCTCGAATTCTGGTTTGGGCGGAATCCAGCTCCTGTCTAATTTCTGCGGTTCATATCCCAGGTATAGACAATTGGGAAGCGGATTATCTCAGTCACCAAACGTTACATCCGGGCGAATGGTCTCTTCACCCAGAGGTATTTCTTCAGATTGTTCAAATGTGGGGACTTCCAGAAATAGATCTGATGGCTTCTCATCTAAACGAGAAGCTTCCCAGGTATCTGTCCAGATCCAGGGATCCTCAGGCGGAGGCAGTGGATGCATTGTCACTTCCTTGGAAGTATCATCCTGCCTATATCTTTCCACCTCTAGTTCTTCTTCCAAGAGTAATTTCCAAGATTCTAAGGGGTGCTCGTCTGTTCTGCTGGTGGCTCCAGCATGGCCTCACAGGTTTTGGTATGCGGATCTTGTCCGGATGGCCACTTGCCAACCGTGGACTCTTCCGTTAAGTCCAGACCTTCTATCACAAGGTCCTTTTTTCCATCAGGATCTCAAATCCTTAAATTTGAAGGTATAGAGATTGAACGCTTTATTCTCAGTCATAGAGGTTTCTCTGGCTCTCTGATTAATACTATGTTACAGGCTCGTAAATCTGTATCTAGGAGGATATATTATCGAGTCTGGAAGGTTTACATTTCTTGGTGTTTTTT
>NC_069509.1:202391892-202421892 GCF_027579735.1 Bombina bombina
TTCATGGTTATGTTTAGGGGGTGTAAAGGGTATATTAGCTTTATTGGGATTCAGAAGGACTGATGCTTCTGATGGTTATGTTTAGGGGGTGTAAAGGGTATATTAGCTTTACTGGGATTCAGAAGGACTGATGCTTCTGATGGTTAAGTTTAGGGGGTGTAAAGGGTATATTAGCTTTACTGGGATTCAGAAGGACTGATGCTTCTGATGGTTAAGTTTATGGGGTGTAAAGGGTATATTAGCTTTACTGGGATTCAGAAGGACTGAGACTTCTCACTCATGGTTATGTTTAGGGGGTGTAAAGAGTATATTAGCTTTACTGGGATTCAGAAGGACTGAGGCTTCTCATGGTTATGTTTATGGGGTGTAAAGAGTATATTGGCTTTATTGGGATTCAGAAGGACTGAGACTTCTCACTCATGTTTATGTTTAGGGGGTGTAAAGGGTATATTAGCTTTATTGGGATTCAGAAGGACTGAGACTTCTCACTCATGTTTATGTTTAGGGGGTGCAAAGGGTATATTAGCTTTATTGGGATTCAGAAGGACTGATGCTTCTGATGGTTAAGTTTAGGGGGTGTAAAGGGTATATTAGCTTTATTGGAATTCAGAAGGACTGATGCTTCTGATGGTTAAGTTTAGGGGGTGTAAAGGGTATATTAGCTTTATTGGGATTCAGAAGGACTGATGCTTCTGGTGGTTAAGTTTAGGGGGTGTAAAGAGTATATTAGTTTTACTGGGATTCAGAAGGACTGAGACTTCTCACTCATGTTTATGTTTAGGGGGTGTAAAGAGTATATTAGCTTTATTGGGATTCAGAAGGACTGAGGCTTCTCATGGTTATGTTTAGGGGGTGTAAAGGGTATATTAGCTTTATTGGGATTCAGAAGGACTGAGGCTTCTCATGGTTATGTTTAGGGGGTGTAAAGGGTATATTAGTTTTATTGGGATTCAGAAGGACTGAGGCTTCTCATGGTTATGTTTAGGGGGTGTAAAGGGTATATTAGCTTTATTGGGATTCAGAAGGACTGAGGCTTCTCATGTTTATGTTTAGGGGGTGTAAAGGGTATATTAGCTTTATTGGGATTCAGAAGGACTGAGACTTCTCACTCATGTTTATGTTTAGGGGGTGTAAAGGGTATATTAGCTTTATTGGGATTCAGAAGGACTGAGGTTTCTTGTTGCCATATATTTCAGGCATCTTTCACACTGGTATTTGCCTTTTTACTCTTACACCTTATTGCCCACACGGACATGAAACCCAAACATGAGATAGAACATACACTTAAACAATTTTCTAATTTACTCCTATTATCAACTTTGCTTCATTCTCTTGGTATCCTTTGTTGAAGGAACATCAATGTACTACTGGAAACTAGCTAAGCACATCAGGTGAGCCAATCACAAGAGGCATATACGTGCAGCCACCAATCAGCAGTTAGCTCCCATTAATGCATCACTGCTCTTGAGCCTACTTACACATGCTTTTCAACAAAGGATACCAATAGAACAAAGCATGATATATAATTGTAGTGAATTGGAAAATTGTTTACAATTCTATGCTATATCTGAATCATGAAAGGGATTTTTTTACTCTCACATCCCTTTAACCCACAAAGAATATGTAAATATGGTATGTGATGGTTACTCATTAGATGGTTACTAATGACCTACAGACATCTCTTAATTATAAACATCCACCAGGTGCCTTGCATAGATTTTCACAAGAATTAATTAAATAGTTTATCAATCATAATGTTTATTTCCCTTTTTTATATCATGGGATCTATCTAAATAATTCCACAATTTCCTCATTTGCTGGAAATGTTTTATTCAAGTAACTGTTAGCTGCAGGATCAGCACATATGTTTCTAATATGAACTGTCAATTCTTGGGGTGATGTATTAATGATTCACAAAATATATAATCTGATTTCCATGTTTTTTAGCTGTAATTAGTAACAAAGACTTTATATTTATATAAAATGGTTTTTATTGACAATCAGACTCAGTGAAGCAGTTACAGATGGTCTTTGGTGCCCATACTGTGATGTTTACAGCTGCCAGAACAGGTAACGTGTATTACAGGTTTAGAAATAGCCGTGGCTCAGTGCAGCCACCAGAACAGCAGTAAACTTCTCCCAAGCCGCCTGGGCATCAGGGGAGAAAGCAGCTCCCAGCTTTAAGGCAACAACGACCACGAGAACCTCTCCAAAGCGCTGTGACCAGAAGAAAAAACACTGATTATCTACTGTTGTTTCCATGTAGTAGCTAAATAGAAATCATTACAGAGATGCTGTGACAGACACAGGACAAAGGGACAAGCCTGAAACATCACACAGAAGACAACACAGTATTTCTACAATCTGTAGCTGAGGGAGTGTCTGCGTGTTGGGCTACTGAGTGTCAGCTACAAGAGTGAGAAGAAAGATCAGAAGCTGATACCAACTAAATGTTTGTGCTGGTTAGTTTGGGAATTTATTGCTGAATATACCAGCCAGAGATAGACAGAGACTATGTGAGTGTGTGTCAGTGTGTTAGAGAGTGTGAGTCTGTGTGAGAGAGTGTGTGAGATACAGAGTATATGAGTGTGTGTCAGTGTGTTATAGAGTGTGAGTGTGTTAGAGAGTGTGAGTGTGTGTTAGTGTGTTAGAGAGTGTGAGTGTGTTAGAGAGTGTGAGTGTGTGTTAGTGTGTTAGAGAGTGTGAGTGTGTTAGAGAGTGTGAGTGTGTGTGAGAGAGTGTGTGAGATACAGAGTATGTGAGTGTGTGTCAGTGTGTTAGAGAGTGTGAGTCTGTGTGAGAGAGTGTGTGAGATACAGAGTATGTGAGTGTGTGTCAGTGTGTTAGAGAGTGTGAGTCTGTGTGAGAGAGTGTGTGAGATACAGAGTATGTGAGTGTGTGTCAGTGTGTTAGAGAGTGTGAGTCTGTGTGAGAGAGTGTGTGAGATACAGAGTATGTGAGTGTGTGTCAGTGTGTTAGAGAGTGTGAGTCTGTGTGAGAGAGTGTGTGAGATACAGAGTATGTGAGTGTGTGTCAGTGTGTTAGAGAGTGTGAGTCTGTGTTAGAGAGTGTGTGAGATACAGAGTATGTGAGTGTGTGTCAGTGTGTTAGAGAGTGTGAGTCTGTGTGAGAGAGTGTGTGAGATACAGAGTATGTGAGTGTGTGTCAGTGTGTTAGAGAGTGTGAGTCTGTGTGAGAGAGTGTGTGAGATACAGAGTATATGAGTGTGTGTCAGTGTGTTAGAGAGTGTGAGTCTGTGTGAGAGAGTGTGTGAGATACAGAGTATATGAGTGTGTGTCAGTGTGTTAGAGAGTGTGAGTCTGTGTGAGAGAGTGTGTGAGATACAGAGTATATGAGTGTGTGTCAGTGTGTTAGAGAGTGTGAGTCTGTGTGAGAGAGTGTGTGAGATACAGAGTATATGAGTGTGTGTCAGTGTGTTAGAGAGTGTGAGTCTGTGTGTGAGATACAGAGTATATGAGTGTGTGTCAGTATGTTAGAGAGTGTGAGTCTGTGTGAGAGAGTGTGTGAGATACAGAGTATGTGAGTGTGTGTCAGTGTGTTAGAGAGTGTGAGTTTGTGTGAGAGAGTGTGTGAGATACAGAGTATATGAGTGTGTGTCAGTGTGTTAGAGAGTGTGAGTCTGTGTGAGAGTGTGTGAGATACAGAGTATGTGAGTCTGTGTGAGATACAGAGTATGTGAGTGTGTGTTAGAGAGCGTGAGAGTGTGAGAGTGTGTGAGATACAGAGTATATGAGTGTGTGTCAGTGTGTTAGAGAGCGTGAGCGTGTGAGAGTGTGTGAGATATAGAGTATGTGAGTCTGTGTCAGTGTGTTAGAGAGCGTGAGAGTAAGTGTGATTGTGTGTGTGAGAGAGTATGTGAGTGTGTGTCAGTGTGTTAGAGAGTGTGAGAGTAAGTGTGATTGTGTGTGTGAGAGAGTATGTGTGTGTGTTAGTGTGTTAGAGAGTGTGAGTGTGTTAGAGAGTGTGAGTGTGTGTTAGTGTGTTAGAGAGTATGAGTGTGTGTTAGTGAGTTAGAGAGAGTGAGTGTGTGTTAGTGTGTTAGAGAGTGTGTGTGTGTGTTAGTGTGTTAGAGAGTGTGTGTGTGTGTTAGTGTGTTAGAGAGTGTGAGTGTGGGTTAATGTGTTAGAGAGTGTGTGTGTGTTAGTGTGTTAGAGAGTGTGAGTGTGTGTTAGTGTGTTAGTGAGTGTGAGTGTGTATGAGTGTGTTAGAGAGTGTGAGTGTGGGTTAATGTGTTAGAGAGTGTGTGTGTGTTAGTGTGTTAGAGAGTGTGAGTGTGTGTGAGTGTGTTAGTGAGTGTGTGTGAGTGTGTTAGAGAGTGTGAGTGTGTGTTAGTGTGTTAGAGAGTGTGAGTGTGTGCTAGTGTGTTAGAGAGTGTGTGTGTGTGTTAGTGTGTTAGAGAGTGTGAGTGTGTGTTAGTGTGTTAGTGAGTGTGAGTGTGTTAGTGAGTGTGTGTGAGTGTGTTAGAGAGTGTGAGTGTGTGTTAGTGAGTGTGTGTGTGTGTTAGTGTGTTAGAGAGTGTGAGTGTGTGTGAGTGTGTTAGAGAGTGTGAGTGTGTTAGTGTGTTAGAGAGTGTGTGTTAGAGAGTGTGAGTGTGTGTGAGTGTGTTAGAGAGTGTGAGTGTGTGTGAGTGTTTTAGAGAGTGTGAGTGTGTGTTAGTGTGTTAGAGAGTGTGAATATCTATGTGTGAGTTTGTGTTTATGTGCTACTATAAGTAATGTATAGTCTGCAAAACGTTTTTGCTGTGCTGGGCATAGGGTTCCTACCTCGGCCATGTTTTCCTGGACACTTATGAGTTATACATGTGCAGGGTGTGCTGAGAGGAACATGTCACTATTTGTGTGCGTCCAGGGTTTGCAATTCATGTTCCTACCTGCACACCCTGTAGTATGTATAACTCTTAAGTGTCCAGGAAAACATGGCAGAGGTGACAACCTTAGCTGTGCACAATGCAAGAATGTTTGGTTTTGGCCTGAACTAAATGTGGCAACCATAGGTATCCTGGTGTTTCAGAAACCGAAGGTCCATCTATAGGTTGCCCTATGGGTCTATATATCAGGGTAATGGTCTATTACAGGGCATAAACAAGTACTTTATTCTTTGAGTGGACATAAAATCTAAGATAATTCATTTTAGGTCTTACCTTGAAGTTCTCAGGGTCCACATGGAGTTCCTCGGCGTGAGACTTGCTGAGCTTGGCCAGGAAGCCTTTCACATCATCCAGATGCTGGGTAGCTTGGCCAATAGCGCCCAGGACCTTCTTGCCGTGAGCCTGAACCTTGGCATTTCCAATAATGGCAGCAGCGTTTGAAAGGTTTCCAAAGCTGCTGAAATACCTCTGAGTCCAGGGGTAAACAATCAGCAGCCTGTACACAAAGGACACAATGTAAAGGAAAGTCTTTAGATATCTGATATGGAACCATTTTATAACAACATAAATAGTAAATTGAGGATGCAGCTAATAACATAGATTCCAATGAGAGTGAAGCTCTGACCACCAGCTCCCTTAGAGACTTAATATATCAAATGTACCTATGAGCAAGAAAAAACACATCATGTACCATATAAGGTCACAAATAGGCAATGTCTATACAGCTATGACTGGTGTATTATTGGCAGGTGAGGGCATCATGTACCATGTAAGGTCACCCATAAGCAATAAACAGCTATGACTGGTGTATTATTACCTGCTGAGGGCATCATGTACCATGTAAGGTCACCCATAGGCAATGTCTATACAGCTATGGCTGGTGAATTATTAACTGCTGAGGGCATCATGTACCATGTAATGTCACCCATAGGCAATGTCTATACAGCTATGCCTGGTGTATTATTACCTGCTGAGGGCATCATTTACCATGTAAGGTCACCCATAGGCAATGTCTATACAGCTATGACTTGTGTATTATTAACTGCTGAGGGCATCATGTACCATGTAATGTCACCCATAGGCAATGTTTATACAGCTATTACTGGTGAATTATTAACTGCTGAGGGCATCATGTACCATGTAAGGTCACCCATAGGCAATGTCTATACAGCTACGACTGGTGTATTATTAGCAGCTGAGGGCATCATGTACCATGTAAGGTCACCCATAGGCAATATCTATACAGCTATGACTGGTGTATTATTAGCAGCTGAGGGCATCATATACCATGTAAGGTCACCCATAGGCAATGTCTATACAGCTATGACTGGTGAATTATTAGCAGCTGAGGGCATCATGTACCATGTAAGGTCACCCATAGGCAATGTCTATACAGCTATGACTGGTGTATTATTAGCAGCTGAGGGCATCATATACCATGTAAGGTCACCCATAGGCAATGTCTATACAGCTATGACTGGTGAATTATTACCTGCTGAGGGCATCATGTACCATGTAAGGTCACCCATAGGCAATGTCTATACAGCTATGACTGGTGTATTATTAGCAGCTGAGGGCATCATATACAATGTAAGGTCACCCATAGGCAATGTCTATACAGATATGACTGGGGCTGGTGTATAAAATCTTTGGTTATTACCTGCTGAGGGCATCCCCGCCATCATGGGCAGCATCAAGCTTGCTCCACACGGCATTGATGGCGGCCTTCTCTTCAGCTGACCAGTGGACCATGGTGTCTGTTGATGAGGTTTGTGGTGAACTGACTGCGGCAAGAAGCAGGAGCCTGTTGGAACTATGGGCTGTCAGCCCTGATTTATAGTGGGTTTTACTGCGTCACACCCAAGGCACAATTGTGCTTGGTCATGTTTTGTGTGTCAGCCCCACCCCAGCTAACATGACGGGGGAAAAAAAACAGGCAGCAGATTATCTATTGTTAATTAGTTAGCAGCATTTTTAGATTCTGAGAAAGTTGAGATGAAATAAACCAATATACAACCCTGATAACTACATTGTTGTTTTATTGTTGCTTACAGTAGACACACAAAGTCAATATCAGATAAAAAATGTTATCAATATAGCAACACTGAGAGCATGTTCCTATACATAAAGATAATCACATTAACAGTATGTTCCTATACATAAAGATAATCACATTAACAGTATGTTCCTATACATATAAATAATCACATTAACAGTATGTTCCTATACATATAGATAATCACATTAACAGTATGTTCCTATACATATAGATAATCACATTAACAGTATGTTCCTATACATATAGATAATCACATTAACAGTATGTTCCTATACATATAAATAATCACATTAACAGTATGTTCCTATACATAAAGATAATCACATTAACAGTATGTTCCTATACATAAAGAAAACCACATTAACAGTATGTTCCACTTCCTATACATAAAGATAATCACATTAACAGTATGTTCCTATACATAAAGATAATCACATTAACAGTATGTTCCTATACATAAAGATAATCACATTAACAGTATGTTCCTATACATATAGATAATCACATTAACAGTATGTTCCTATACATAAAGATAATCACATTAACAGTATGTTCCTATACATATAGATAATCACATTAACAGTATGTTCCTATACATATAAATAATCACATTAACAGTATGTTCCTATACATATAGATAATCACATTAATAGTATGTTCCTATACATAAAGATAATCACATTAACAGTATGTTCCTATACATATAAATAATCACATTAACAGTATGTTCCTATACATATAGATAATCACATTAACAGTATGTTCCTATACATATAGATAATCACATTAACAGTATGTTCCTATACATAAAGATAATCACATTAACAGTATGTTCCTATACATAAAAATAACCACATTAACAGTATGTTCCTATACATATAGATAATCACATTAATAGCATGTTCCTATACATATAGATAATCACATTAACAGTATGCTCCTATACATATAGATAATCACATTAACAGTATGTTCCTATACATAAAGATAATCACATTAACAGTATGTTCCTATACATATAGATAATCACATTAACAGTATGTTCCTATACATATAGATAATCACATTAACAGTATGTTCCTATACATAAAGATAATCACATTAACAGTATGTTCCTATACATAAAAATAACCACATTAACAGTATGTTCCTATACATATAGATAATCACATTAATAGCATGTTCCTATACATACAGATAATCACATTAACAGTATGTTCCTATACATATAGATAATCACATTAATAGTATGTTCCTATACATAAAGATAATCACATTAATAGTATGTTCCTATACATAAAGATAATCACATTAAGTGTCCCTTTAATTAAACTATTAACTCTTTGCACTAAGGTAGTATCATTTAACTTAATATTATTTATCGGTTACTATATACACATTTCTTTTTTTTCATAATAGCACCTGAACACTTCATTCTATACAAAACATGAAGGATCATGTCGGACAGAGAGAGACTCATGTGAAATGGTTATTAAATACACACACTAATATGTTTTGTTGCACTTATTTTGTTGAGCACAACTCACAAATGATTTTAGGACACACTATAAGAATCATAACACATTGTCATAATACAAAGAAGTATATTTTATTCATGTAAACCCCTGACACTTGCACTACAAATGTACCAAAATGAGCCATAAATGCATAAATGTATGAGTGGTATATATTAACTCCACTAATAATAAGCTTATGTAATATTACTTGGGTGAGGTATAAGATGCTTCTACAGATCTTGTTTATTATTATCTTAATATAGTATCAACTATTATTATTTCCTTTTTGGTATACACTATCATAGCCCATTTTAGACTAACCTTATTCTATCCATCTATGTATACATACTACTTCCTTATACCTAGACTATAATCATTCCCATAAATGTAATCAGATGCAAGGATTTCCTTCCAGTAAAAGAATTGATACATATCACAAGGATGCTGAAGATACAAAACGGATTGAAAAAACTTGTGACGTCGTAACAACGGACCACACAAGATTTCACAGCAATAAGGATGTTGCGCCTCATCCTTTTGATAAATCCGTTAAGGCGAAACGTGTCAAGGGTGAGAGTACTATGGGGCTACTTTATTAGTTTTAAACCAGTTCTCAGACCTGAACGTTAATAATAAATAATGCTGCTGGAAGACAAGCTACACTGCTGATAATGATATATATCGTCAGATAGAGGGGCCTATTTATGATTGTGCGAGCGGATATGATCCGATATATCAGATCATATCCGCTGCACATCAATAAATACCGACAGCATATGTTCTCGGCATTTATCATTGCACCAGCACTTCTTGTGAACTGCTGGTGCAATACCACCCCCTGCAGATTCGCGGCCAATCGGCCGATAGCAGGGGGTGTCAATGAACCCGATCGAATTTGATCGGGTTGATTTCTGTCCGCCGACTCAGAGCAGGCAGACAGGTTATGGAGCTCCGTACGGAGCTTGCTAAATATGCCCCATTGTATCTTAGAGTAATATATCACAGACCTGCTTTATATGCTATGAGTTTAATAGTTTAGTCAAGATTGGTATAACTTTGCGTTAGGCACAATCTAAAATCAACACTGCAATTTACAGCAACGAGTCTAACAGTAATATTAGTGTGATCATTCTGCTATTTCATATTTTTATAACAATTACCACCAGACTCTGCTGAGTAACAACTTATATATACCGTAACTCCGCTATTGAATAGGGTGCACAGCCGCTATACAACAATTTGAGAAAAGTTACTAAGTGGCATTTGGTTTGTTACATGATAGCGATCCTTTCACAGTATATATGTTGATACATTAAATACATTTAAGGGCAACATATTTTCAATATATATATAAATGTTGCAGAAATATATTTTTTGATATATTAATAGTATCCTCTATACTAATTATTACTAAATCTCAATGTGTTCAATATTAGAGGCAATTTGACGGAGTGTTCTAATATCGATTATTGGGATTATTTATCTAACTAGCTTTCCTGTGTTTAGTATCACACACATGTATATATATATATATATATATATATATATATATATATACTGCAGTACGTCTGTGCTCGGGGGGGGGGGCAGTTAATAACTGGGGGTGTCACATAGGGTTAAGCTGTGTTTAGTATCACACACACATATATATATATATATACTGCAGTACTTCTGTGCTCGGAGGGTAGTTAGTAACTGGGGGTGTCACATAGGGTTAAGCTGTGTTTAGTATCACACACACACACACACACATATATATATACTGCAGTACGTCCGAGCTCGGGGGGGGCAGTTAATAACTGGGGGTGTCACATAGGGTTAAGCTGTGTTTAGTATCACACACACACACATATATATATATATACTGCAGTACGTCTGTGCTCAGGGGGGGGGCAGTTTGTAACTGGGGGTGTCACATAGGGTTAAGCTGTGTTTAGTATCACACACACATATATATATATATATATATATATATATATATACTGCAGTACTTCTGTGCTCGGGGGGCAGTTAATAACTGGGGGTGTCACATAGGATTAAGCTGTGTTTAGTATCACACACACACACACATATATATATATATATATATATATATATATATATATATATATATATACTGCAGTACTTCTGTGCTCGGAGGGTAGTTAGTAACTGGGGGTGTCACATAGGGTTAAGCTGTGTTTAGTATCACACACATACACACATATATATATATATATATACACTGCAGTACGTCTGTGCTCGGGGGGCAGTTAGTAACTGGGGGTGTCACATAGGGTTAAGCTGTGTTTAGTATCACACACACACACACACATATATATATATACTGCAGTACTTCTGTGCTCGGGGGGGCAGTTAATAACTGGGGGTGTCACATAGGGTTAAGCTGTGTTTAGTATCACACACACACACACACATATATATATATATATATATACACTGCAGTACGTCTGTGCTCGGGGGGCAGTTAGTAACTGGGGGTGTCACATAGGGTTAAGCTGTGTTTAGTATCACACACACACACACATATATATATATATATATACTGCAGTACGTCTGTGCTCGGGGGGCAGTTAGTAACTGGGGGTGTCACATAGGGTTAAGCTGTGTTTAGTATTACACACACACATATATATATACATATACTGCAGTACTTCTGTGCTCGGGGGGCAGTTAATAACTGGGGGTGTCACATAGGGTTAAGCTGTGTTTAGTATCACACACACACATATATATATATATACAGGGAGTGCAGAATTATTAGGCAAATGAGTATTTTGACCACATCATCCTCTTTATGCATGTTGTCTTACACCAAGCTGTATAGGCTCGAAAGCCTACTACCAATTAAGCATATTAGGTGATGTGCATCTCTGTAATGAGAAGGGGTGTGGTCTAATGCCATCTACACCCTATATCAGGTGTGCATAATTATTAGGCAACTTCCTTTCCTTTGGCAAAATGGGTCAAAAGAAGGACTTGACAGGCTCAGAAAAGTAAAAAATAGTGAGATATCTTGCAGAGGGATGCAGCACTCTTAAAATTGCAAAGCTTCTGAAGCGTGATCATCGAACAATCAAGCGTTTCATTCAAAATAGTCAACAGGGTCGCAAGAAGCGTGTGGAAAAACCAAGGCGCAAAATAACTGCCCATGAACTGAGAAAAGTCAAGCGTGCAGCTGCCAAGATGCCACTTGCCACCAGTTTGGCCATATTTCAGAGCTGCAACATCACTGGAGTGCCCAAAAGCACAAGGTGTGCAATACTCAGAGACATGGCCAAGGTAAGAAAGGCTGAAAGACGACCACCACTGAACAAGACACACAAGCTGAAACGTCAAGACTGGGCCAAGAAATATCTCAAGACTGATTTTTCTAAGGTTTTATGGACTGATGAAATGAGAGTGAGTCTTGATGGGCCAGATGGATGGGCCCGTGGCTGGATTGGTAAAGGGCAGAGAGCTCCAGTCCGACTCAGACGCCAGCAAGGTGGAGGTGGAGTACTGGTTTGGGCTGGTATCATCAAAGATGAGCTTGTGGGGCCTTTTCGGGTTGAGGATGGAGTCAAGCTCAACTCCCAGTCCTACTGCCAGTTTCTGGAAGACACCTTCTTCAAGCAGTGGTACAGGAAGAAGTCTGCATCCTTCAAGAAAAACATGATTTTCATGCAGGACAATGCTCCATCACACGCGTCCAAGTACTCCACAGCGTGGCTGGCAAGAAAGGGTATAAAAGAAGAAAATCTAATGACATGGCCTCCTTGTTCACCTGATCTGAACCCCATTGAGAACATGTGGTCCATCATCAAATGTGAGATTTACAAGGAGGGAAAACAGTACACCTCTCTGAACAGTGTCTGGGAGGCTGTGGTTGCTACTGCATGCAATGTTGATGGTGAACAGATCAAAACACTGACAGAATCCATGGATGGCAGGCTTTTGAGTGTCCTTGCAAAGAAAGGTGGCTATATTGGTCACTGATTTGTTTTTGTTTTGTTTTTGAATGTCAGAAATGTATATTTGTGAATGTTGAGATGTTATATTGGTTTCAATGGTAAAAATAAATAATTGAAATGGGTATATATTTGTTTTTTGTTAAGTTGCCTAATAATTATGCACAGTAATAGTCACCTGCACACACAGATATCCCCCTAAAATAGCTATAACTAAAAACAAACTAAAAACTACTCCCAAAACTATTCAGCTTTGATATTAATAAGTTTTTTGGGTTCATTGAGAACATGGTTGTTGTTCAATAATAAAATTAATCCTCAAAAATACAACTTGCCTAATAATTCTGCACTCCCTGTATATATATATATACTGCAGTACTTCTGTGCTCGGGGGGCGGCAGTTAATAACTGGGGGTGTCACATAGGGTTAAGCTGTGTTTAGTATCACACACACACATAAATATATATACTGCAGTACGTCTGTGCTCGGGGGGCAGTTAATAACTGGGGGTGTCACATAAGGTTAAGCTGTGTTTAGTATCACACACACACACACACATATATATATATATATATATACTGCAGTACTTCTGTGCTCAGAGGGTAGTTAGTAACTGGGGGTGTCACATAGGGTTAAGCTATGTTTAGTATCACACACACACACACATATATATATATATATATATATATATATATATATACACTGCAGTACGTCTGTGCTCGGGGGGCAGTTAGTAACTGGGGGTGTCACATAGGGTTAAGCTGTGTTTAGTATCACACACACACATATATATATACTGCAGTACTTCTGTGCTCGGGGGGGGCAGTTAGTAACTGGGGGTGTCACATAGGGTTAAGCTGTGTTTAGTATCACACACACACACACACATATATATATATATATATATATATACTGCAGTACTTCTGTGCTCGGGGGGGCAGTTAATAACTGGGGGTGTCACATAGGGTTAAGCTGTGTTTAGTATCACACACACACACACATATATATATATATATACTGCAGTACTTCTGTGCTCGGAGGGTAGTTAGTAACTGGGGGTGTCACATAGGGTTGCGCTGTGTTTAGTATCACACACACACACACACACACACATATATATATATATACACTGCAGTACGTCTGTGCTCGGGGGGCAGTTAGTAACTGGGGGTGTCACATAGGGTTAAGCTGTGTTTAGTATCACACACACACACACATATATATATATATACTGCAGTACGTCTGTGCTCGGGGGGCAGTTAGTAACTGATGAAGCGCATGTGAGCATGCGGGAAACGCGTCAGATCCAGCCCTGCACACTGTGACTGTGTCTTTCACTTGTCTGCTTATTAAATTACCCACTTTGGAAAAGAGTCTGCAGCTCCTCGTTTTTCTTTCTTCTAACCCTATATATATATATAAGTAGAAAAAAGAATGCGCAAAATACTTCTTCAGACCGGTGTAGAATAAAATCCAAAATTTATTGATCCATGTTAAAAGAATAGACAAACCGTAGCACGGAGTATAGACAAATAAAATCACATCAGTATGGACAGGAACGTTGCATACATGTTTCGTGCCTGTGCACTTGATCACTGCATAGGTAATTACCTGTGCACACCTCCTTTTTAACTGTAGAAGATAAGTTGAGGACATTACATGAAAAAGTCACTAAAAAACGACACTATATTTCATTTAATTTAACGCATAAAGAAAGATTAGCATTACAGCAATTGGAGAATAATGCCAATATCACAATAAGGCCATCTGATAAGGGCGGTAATGGTGCTTAACACCAATGATTATGTAACAGAGGCAATAAGACAACTATCTGACAATGAAGTATATATTAAACTAAAGGAAAATCCTACTTCATCTTATAGGAAGGAACTATTTAAAATCATACAAGTGTTAAAGCACAACAATATTGTAGACATAGAAATAAGTGAAAACTTAATTCCACAACATCCTGTTACACCAATATTTCATATGTTTCCAAAAATGCATAAGAGCATGGACAGTCCTCCTGGGCGTCCCATCATTGCGGGAATAGATTCCCTTAACGAACCTCTTTCAGAACTAATTGACACATTTTTGCAGCCTTTGGTCAAACAGTTACCCAGCTACATCAAAGACACTACTGCTTTATTAAACAAATTAAAACAAACAAAATGGAAAGCAACTTATAAATTTTGTGCAGTGGATGTGTCTTCCTTGTACACCTCTATTTCACATATAAAGGGCATGGTGGCTATGGATAACATGTTTGACCTCTTTGGGAAATTTGAGCCCATAGTGAAGCACTTTCTTCTTATGGGTATTGAATACCTTTTGACACATAATTTTTTTATGTTCGGGAGGGATTTCTATCTACAAAGACGTGGGACGGCCATGGGGGCAAAATTTGCCCCTTCCTATGCCAATCTTTTTATGGCATGGTGGGAGCTGTCCCACGTCTTTGCGGATGGAAATCCCTTCAAGGATAAAATCATTCAGTATTATCGTTACATAGACGATCTGTTTTTTATTTTTGATGGCACTGATGAAGAGGCAGAACAGTTTCTAAAATTCCTGAATCACAATGAATGTGGTATTTCATTCACAGGAGAAGTCAATTCAATGAATATTAAATTTCTAGGTTTAGAAATTACAAGTGACAATATTACTGGAGAGATAAATACCACACTATATAGGAAAGTTACATCAGGAAATACGACATAAGAGTACAACTCATGTCACCCTAGACATGTAATCAAAGGAATCCCAAAAGGGGAATACATTAGAGCTAAAAGGAACTGTTCTACTGAGGAATTGTATCAAGAACAGGCACAAATCATTACCACACGTTTAATTGAACGAGGCTATAAGGCAGATCTTCTGAAGAAAATAAAATATGAGGTAGACCTAACACCAAGAGATAATCTTCTTAAATATAAAAATCAAAACAGAAAGACCAAACAAATGAATAAACCGAAATTCATAACAACATACAGTAATGACTATCACAAAATATGTAAGATTATTAAAGATTCTTTACATATATTGGATACAGATCCAATAATAAAACAAATACTTCATCAAGGGTGTGAATATGTCACTAGACGAGGTAAAACTTTGGGGAATACTTTGTCTCCTTCTGATCTCCCACAAAAATCCAAACAGACATGGTTACCTAAAAAGACAGGTTTCTATAAATGTAGACGCCCAGTCTGTAAGACGTGTAGTCATGTCTTAGAGGGACCTAAATTTAAATCCCATTCTACAGGTCAAGAACATAATATCAAATACTTTATAAATTGTTCTAGCACACACATTGTGTATTTATTAACTTGCCAACAATGTGGCAAACAATACACAGGGAAAACGAAACGTTCCTTGAAGGATAGATTTTTACAACACCTTAGATCACTAGAAGACACTGATTCTGATACCCCAGTAGCGAGACACTGTAGGGAATGTCATAACTCAGACATTTCCAAACTGACCATTCAAGGAATAGATCACATTCCTGTTTGGAGAAGGGGAGGAAGTAGAGAGAACAAACTAAACAAGAGAGAAATATATTGGATGTTTGTTCTCAAAACTACCGTCCCATATGGCCTTAATATTAGGAGAGATCTTGACACATTTACATGAGTCAACATATTTTTTCTCCTAATATTATACTGAATAAATAGTTTTTCTGTTTATTTCTATATTAATGAACCCATGACACATAGCAGTTTTTTGAGGTATATGTTTCTGTTCTGTTTTTTCCAAACAATCTAACAATTATTATTCTTTCCTTAGTGGTCTAAATTAATAAATTCAGTGAAGATATATATAAGAAATAAAATTAAATAAATTTAAATAAGCAAACCAAATTTATTCATAAATATTTAGGCCATTAGTTTACTGACAGACAATATACTACACCAATATTTATGCAGGTACTGTCTCTTTAAGACATCAAGGGAGTTTGTCCCTTTAAAAAGGAGGTGTGCACAGGTAATTACCTATGCAGTGATCAAGTGCACAGGCACGAAACATGTATGCAACGTTCCTGTCCACACTGATGTGATTTTATTTGTCTATACTCCGTGCTACGGTTTGTCTATTCTTTTAACATGGATCAATAAATTTTGGATTTTATTCTACACCGGTCTGAAGAAGTATTTTGCGCATTCTTTTTTCTACTTTTATATTCCTTATTATGGTATCCAGCAAATACCTGAGAATGCAGCATCTACACTGACCGGGTATACTCACTCTCCATTGTGCCGTACCTACTGAGGTCAGAATCTGGAGCGGAAGCACGCTTAGACGCCGCGGAACAAGGTGAGAGAGGATTAGTGGCGCTTTCTTTGAAACTTTGTATCTATATATATATATATATATATATATATATATATACTGCAGTACTTCTGTGCTCGGAGGGTAGTTAGTAACTGGGGGTGTCACATAGGGTAAAGCTGTATTTAGTATCACACACACACACACACACACACACACACACACATATATATATACTGCAGTACGTCTGTGCTCGGGGGGCAGTTAATAACTGGGGGTGTCACATAGGGTTAAGCTGTGTTTAGTATCACACACACACACACATATATATATATATATATATACTGCAGTACTTCTGTGCTCGGGGGGTAGTTAGTAACTGGGGGTGTCACATAGGGTTAAGCTGTGTTTAGTATCACACATACACACACATATATATATATATATATATATATATATATATATACTGCAGTACTTCTGTGCTCGGGGGGGCAGTTAGTAACTGGGGGTGTCACATAGGGTTAAGCTGTGTTTAGTATCACACACACACACACACATATATATATATATATATACTGCAGTACTTCTGTGCTCGGGGGGGCAGTTAGTAACTGGGGGTGTCACATAGGGTTAAGCTGTGTTTAGTATCACACACACACACACATATATATATATATATATACTGCAGTACTTCTGTGCTCGGAGGGTAGTTAGTAACTGGGGGTGTCACATAGGGTTAAGCTGTATTTAGTATCACACGCACACACATATATATATACTGCAGTATTTCTGTGCTCGGGGGCAGTTAGTAACTGGGGGTGTCACATAGGGTTAAGCTGTGTTTAGTATCACACACACACACACACACATATATATATATATACACTGCAGTATGTCTGTGCTCGGGGGGCAGTTAGTAACTGGGGGTGTCACATAGGGTTAAGCTGTGTTTAGTATCACACACACACATATATATATATATATATATATATATATATATATACACACATGTATATATATATATATATATATATATATATATATACTGCAGTACTTCTGTGCTCGGGGGGCAGTTAGTAACTGGGGGTGTCACATAGGGTTAAGCTGTGTTTAGTATCACACACACACATATATATATATATATATATATATATATATATATACACACATGTATATATATATATATATATATATATATATATACTGCAGTACGTCGGTGCTCGGGGGGCAGTTAGTAACTGGGGTGTCACATAGGGTTAAGCTGTGTTTAGTATCACACACACACATATATATATATATATATATATATATATATATATATATATATACTGCAGTACGTCTGTGCTCGGGGGGGTAGTTAGTAACTGGGGGTGTCACATAGGGATAAGCTGTGTTTAGTATCACACACACACACACACACACACACATATATATATATACTGCAGTACGTCTGTGCTCGGGGGGGTAGTTAGTAACTGGGGGTGTCACATAGGGTTAAGCTGTGTTTAGTATCACACACACACACACATATATATATATATATATATATATACTGCAGTATTTCTGTGCTCGGGGGCAGTTAGTAACTGGGGGTGTCACATAGGGTTAAGCTGTGTTTAGTATCACACACACACATATATATATATATATACACTGCAGTACTTCTGTGCTCGGGGGGCAGTTAATAACTGGTGGTATCACATAGGGTTAAGCTGTATTTAGTATCACACACACACATATATATATATATATATATATATATATATATATATACACTGCAGTACTTCTGTGCTCGGGGGGCAGTTAATAACTGGGGGTATCACATAGGGTTAAGCTGTATTTAGTATCACACACACACACACATATATATATATATATATACTGCAGTACTTCTGTGCTCGGGGAGGGGTAGTTAGTTACTGGGGGTGTCACATAGGGATAAGCTGTGTTTAATATCACACACACACACACACACACACACACACATATATATATATATATATATATATATATATATATATATATATATATATATACTGCAGTACTTCTGTGCTTGGGGGGCAGTTAGTAACTGGGGGTGTCACATAGGGTTAAGCTGTGTTTAGTATCACACACACTCATATATATATATATATATATATACTGCAGTACTTCTGTGCTTGGGGGGCAGTTAATAACTGGGGGTGTCACATAGGGTCAAGCTGTGTTTAGTATCACACACACACACACACATATATATATATATATATATATATATATATACTGCAGTACTTCTGTGCTCGGAGGGTAGTTAGTAACTGGGGGTGTCACATAGGGTTAAGCTGTGTTTAGTATCACACACACACACACACACACATATATATATATATATACACTGCAGTACGTCTGTGCTCGGGGGGCAGTTAGTAACTGGGGGTGTCACATAGGGTTAAGCTGTGTTTAGTATCACACACACGCACATATATATATATACTGCAGTACGTCTGTGCTCGGGGGGTAGTTAGTAACTGGGGGTGTCACATAGGGTTAAGCTGTATTTAGTATCACACACACATATATATATATATATATATATATATATACTGCAGTACTTCTGTGCTCGGGGGGGCAGTTAATAACTGGGGGTGTCACATAGGGTTAAGCTGTGTTTAGTATCACACACACACATATATATATATATATATATATATATATATATATATATATATATATATATATATATATATATACTGCAGTACTTCTGTGCTGGGGGGGGTAGTTAGTAACTGGGGGTGTCACATAGGGTTAAGCTGTGTTTAGTATCACACACACACACACACATATATATATATATATATATACTGCAGTACTTCTGTGCTCGGGGGGTAGTTAGTAACTGGGGGTGTCACATAGGGTTAAGCTGTGTTTAGTATCACACACACACACACATATAAATATATACACTGCAGTACTTCTGTGCTCAGGGGGCAGTTAGTAACTGGGGGTGTCACATAGGGTTAAGCTGTATTTAATATCACACACACACATATATATATATATATATATATACGTTGATTGGAGTAGCCATGTTAGTCCAGAGATTTAGATATCAAAATAACAAGAGTATTGCATTGAGCAATGATACTTTTTTTATTGGACTAACTATACATTTATAAGTTGACAAGCTTTCGGAAGAGTTCCTTCCTTTATCAAGTCTGAAGCAATACTAACCAATTCAATGGAATTTACAGATTGTATCTTAAAACACAGAATAGCTAAGAAGACAGTGCAGGGAGAGGAGGAGGTGTCGTAAAAATCATGAGGGGGGCTTAGGTAACAGGCAGACAGTGTCCAGTGTAGGAGAACAGACAGGGGAAATATATAGCTTTACATAGAGCATATACTGACATAAAGTTATATATCAACATTGAATCAATATCTATAAAGATGTGAAATTGTATATACAGGGGGAATGCAAAAGTTAAAAAAAGACAAAAGTGTGGACATAGGCTTACCTGTGTACCTATGTATAAAGAATGTGGAATATACAATGTAATTGACTAAATGAAAGTACATTACAAAAAAATTTGATAATGTGTTAAGAATCCAGAGTCCACATTTAGTCCAGAATTAAACAGGTTGAAGTGCATTATCATTTTCATTTCAAAGGTTTTTCTTTCCATGGTGTTATTAAAGTTGCCTCTGAGAATTTTGATTTTGAGGTTTTGGATGGAGTGGTCAGGTTGGGTGAAATGGTGACCAACAGGGGTGCAGTATTTTGTTTCACAGTGGTTTTTGATTGAGTGTCTGTGTAAGTTCATTCGAAGGTGCAGTTTTTGGCTTGTTTCTCCAATATAGCATCCCATTTCACATGCAGTGCAATGTATCATGTATACCACATTTGCAGATATACATGAATATGCCCCTTTAATGTTGTAAGATTTATTATTGTGATTTGCTGTGCTGCTTTCACAAACGTGTTGACACAGTTTGCAGCGAGCTTTATAGCAGCACTTGGTTCCATTCTGAGTGTTCTTTTTCTCAAGGGGTAGCTTCCTATGTACCAGTTTCTGCTTTAGGTTAGGTGCTTGTCTGTATGCCAGGATTGGGGGTTTTGGAAAGATTTTTTTGAGTGTGGGATCCTCTAAGAGTAGTGGCTGTAAGTCTTTTATGATTTTTCGTATCCCTTCCACAGCAGGGTTGTATTTGACTACTAGTGGTATACGTGATATGTTTTTCTTCTCCCTGTATTGTAGTAAGTGTTCACGTGGGGTATTGAGGGCAGAGTTAATTTTTTTATTTATAATCCTTGTTTTGTAACCTTTTTCTCTGAATGATTGGGACAATGTGATGAGGTGTTTGTCACGGTCCTTGGTATCTGAACAAATTCTGTGGTATCTTGTAGCCTGACTGTAGATTATGGATTTTTTAATGTGATTGGGGTGGGAGCTGGAGCTGTGGAGGTAGCTGCATCTATCTGTTGGTTTCCTGTATACAGATGAGTGCAGTTTGCCATTTGTGATGGATATTGTTGTATCCAGGAAGTTGACACAGTCTCTAGAAAAGTTCATTTTAAGCTTGATTGATGCATGAAATAGATTAAATGATTTATGAAAATGTTCCAGGTTTTTTTCTCCTTCTGTCCATATGATGAAAATATCATCGATGTAGCGAAAGTATTTGAATGGTTTGTGAGGGTGAGTGGCTAGGAATCTCTGTTCTAAGTCAGCCATGAAGAGGTTTGCGTACTGTGGTGCCATTTTGGTGCCCATGGCTGTTCCCATGATTTGTAAGTAGATGGAGTGGTTGAAGATGAAATAATTGTGAGTAAGTATAAATTCTGTAAGTTTACTGACTGTAGAAGCACTATATGTCTGGTTAAGGCTGTTGCAGGAAAGAAAGTTTAAGCAGGCATCAATACCATCTTTATGTGGAATATTGCTGTACAGGGATTCCACATCCATTGTCACAAGTATAGTATCCTCTGGCAATTCTGTTATCTGGCTGATTTTGTTAAGAAAATCAGTGGTGTCTTTTATAAAGCTAGTGGTGTTAATAACTAAGGGCTTAAGAATATTCTCCACTAGGCCCGATAGTTGCTCAGTCAGAGTGTCCATGCCTGTTATTATTGGTCTTCCTGGGTTCCCTGGTTTGTGGATTTTTGGGAGCATGTAGAATGTCCCTATGCTTGGGTTAGAGGGCACCAGTTTGTCCAGTTTATGTTGCGTGTGTTTAGGGAATGTTTTAATTAGTTTTCTAAGTTGCAAAGTGTATTCCTGGGTGGGGTCCTTTTCCAGTTTTTTGTAATAAGTTTGATCTGATAATTGTCTATTTCCCTCTGTGATGTAGTCCTGTGTATTCATGATCACCACTGCTCCTCCCTTGTCCGCAGGCTTAATGGTAATGTTTTCATTATTTCTTAAGTTTTTTATAGCATTTTTTTCTAAGTGTGAGAGGTTATACATTATTTTTTTCTGCTGTGTGTTGAGCAGAGATGCAGTTCTCAACCGGAAGCTTTCAATATAGCTGTCCAATTTTGTGTTGCGTCCTGGTGCAGGTGTAAAGATTGTGTTCTTTTTCCTTCCATTGTAGTCCTCCATAGTGCTGGTATTTTCTTTGTTATAGAAGAATTCTTTTAGCCGCAATCTCACACAAACTGTCACAAACCAAGAAAACCACACAGAAAACTCAGGGATTGTGAACCTTTCAAAATACCACCTGTCAGAGCCAGAGATATCAGTACTGTGTAAAGGATTATCATTCTGTCCAAGTACAAATCTAGACAAAATCCAACTGTACTCAGACTTAGAAGAATTCTTCAGGAGATTGCGGCTAAAAGAATTCTTCTATAACAAAGAAAATACCAGCACTATGGAGGACTACAATGGAAGGAAAAAGAACACAATCTTTACACCTGCACCAGGACGCAACACAAAATTGGACAGCTATATTGAAAGCTTCCGGTTGAGAACTGCATCTCTGCTCAACACACAGCAGAAAAAAATAATGTATAACCTCTCACACTTAGAAAAAAATGCTATAAAAAACTTAAGAAATAATGAAAACATTACCATTAAGCCTGCGGACAAGGGAGGAGCAGTGGTGATCATGAATACACAGGACTACATCACAGAGGGAAATAGACAATTATCAGATCAAACTTATTACAAAAAACTGGAAAAGGACCCCACCCAGGAATACACTTTGCAACTTAGAAAACTAATTAAAACATTCCCTAAACACACGCAACATAAACTGGACAAACTGGTGCCCTCTAACCCAAGCATAGGGACATTCTACATGCTCCCAAAAATCCACAAACCAGGGAACCCAGGAAGACCAATAATAACAGGCATGGACACTCTGACTGAGCAACTATCGGGCCTAGTGGAGAATATTCTTAAGCCCTTAGTTATTAACACCACTAGCTTTATAAAAGACACCACTGATTTTCTTAACAAAATCAGCCAGATAACAGAATTGCCAGAGGATACTATACTTGTGACAATGGATGTGGAATCCCTGTACAGCAATATTCCACATAAAGATGGTATTGATGCCTGCTTAAACTTTCTTTCCTGCAACAGCCTTAACCAGACATATAGTGCTTCTACAGTCAGTAAACTTACAGAATTTATACTTACTCACAATTATTTCATCTTCAACCACTCCATCTACTTACAAATCATGGGAACAGCCATGGGCACCAAAATGGCACCACAGTACGCAAACCTCTTCATGGCTGACTTAGAACAGAGATTCCTAGCCACTCACCCTCACAAACCATTCAAATACTTTCGCTACATCGATGATATTTTCATCATATGGACAGAAGGAGAAAAAAACCTGGAACATTTTCATAAATCATTTAATCTATTTCATGCATCAATCAAGCTTAAAATGAACTTTTCTAGAGACTGTGTCAACTTCCTGGATACAACAATATCCATCACAAATGGCAAACTGCACTCATCTGTATACAGGAAACCAACAGATAGATGCAGCTACCTCCACAGCTCCAGCTCCCACCCCAATCACATTAAAAAATCCATAATCTACAGTCAGGCTACAAGATACCACAGAATTTGTTCAGATACCAAGGACCGTGACAAACACCTCATCACATTGTCCCAATCATTCAGAGAAAAAGGTTACAAAACAAGGATTATAAATAAAAAAATTAACTCTGCCCTCAATACCCCACGTGAACACTTACTACAATACAGGGAGAAGAAAAACATATCACGTATACCACTAGTAGTCAAATACAACCCTGCTGTGGAAGGGATACGAAAAATCATAAAAGACTTACAGCCACTACTCTTAGAGGATCCCACACTCAAAAAAATCTTTCCAAAACCCCCAATCCTGGCATACAGACAAGCACCTAACCTAAAGCAGAAACTGGTACATAGGAAGCTACCCCTTGAGAAAAAGAACACTCAGAATGGAACCAAGTGCTGCTATAAAGCTCTCTGCAAACTGTGTCAACACGTTTGTGAAAGCAGCACAGCAAATCACAATAATAAATCTTACAACATTAAAGGGGCATATTCATGTATATCTGCAAATGTGGTATACATGATACATTGCACTGCATGTGAAATGGGATGCTATATTGGAGAAACAAGCCAAAAACTGCACCTTCGAATGAACTTACACAGACACTCAATCAAAAACCACTGTGAAACAAAATACTGCACCCCTGTTGGTCACCATTTCACCCAACCTGACCACTCCATCCAAAACCTCAAAATCAAAATTCTCAGAGGCAACTTTAAAAACACCATGGAAAGAAAAACCTTTGAAATGAAAATGATAATGCACTTCAACCTGTTTAATTCTGGACTAAATGTGGACTCTGGATTCTTAACACATTATCAAATTTTTTTGTAATGTACTTTCATTTAGTCAATTACATTGTATATTCCACATTCTTTATACATAGGTACACAGGTAAGCCTATGTCCACACTTTTGTCTTTTTTTAACTTTTGCATTCCCCCTGTATATACAATTTCACATCTTTATAGATATTGATTCAATGTTGATATATAACTTTATGTCAGTATATGCTCTATGTAAAGCTATATATTTCCCCTGTCTGTTCTCCTACACTGGACACTGTCTGCCTGTTACCTAAGCCCCCCTCATGATTTTTACGACACCTCCTCCTCTCCCTGCACTGTCTTCTTAGCTATTCTGTGTTTTAAGATACAATCTGTAAATTCCATTGAATTGGTCAGTATTGCTTCAGACTTGATAAAGGAAGGAACTCTTCCGAAAGCTTGTCAACTTATAAATGTATAGTTAGTCCAATAAAAAAGTATCATTGCTCAATGCAATACTCTTGTTATTTTGATATATATATATATATATATATATATATATATATACTGCAGTACGTCTGTGCTCGGGGGGCAGTTAGTAACTGGGGGTGTCACATAGGGTTAAGCTGTGTTTAGTATCACACACACACACATATATATATATATATATATATATACTGCAGTACTTCTGTGCTCGGGGGGTAGTTAGTAACTGGGGGTGTCACATAGGGTTAACCTGTGTTTAGTATCACACACACACATATATATATATTGCAGTACTTCTGTGCTCGGGGGGGCAGTTAGTAACTGGGGGTGTCACATAGGGTTAAGCGGTGTTTAGTATCACACACACACACATATATATATATACACTGCAGTACTTCTGTGCTCAGAGGGCAGTTAGTAACTGGGGGTGTCACATAGGGTTAAGCTGTGTTTAGTATCACACACACACACATATAAAGATATATATATATATATAAAACACACAGAGAAAACCCAGCACTCACTTACAAGCTCTCAGCTAAGATTTAAAAGCAAAAATGGAAAGGTTAGTCACCGCATCTGGCCAAATGGGACAAGCTCAGGTACCACGTCAAGGTCCTCTCTAATACCGGAGACCCTAAAACAGCCACACAATGCAAGCTTTCAAATCCAAACAAACTGAAAACAAAAAAAGGGTGCACAGGAATATGTAATCACCCTAGACATATACAAAACACGGAAGGGAACTGCACTCTCATACCGGACCGGGTACACATCCTATGACCCTGCAACATGCTCAGCCCTGGGTGCCACTGGCACTCACAGGAAGCTGTGCTGTCCCCAGAGCCACAAGCAGTTAACCCCAGACAGGTCTGGGTGCAAGAACCATAGGGAAAATTACAAAACAAAGGCTGAGCATGTTGCAGGGTCATAGGATGTGTACCCGGTCCGGTATGAGAGTGCAGTTCCCTTCCGTGTTTTGTATATGTCTAGGGTGATTACATATTCCTGTGCACCCTTTTTTTGTTTTCAGTTTGTTTGGATTTGAAAGCTTGCATTGTGTGGCTGTTTTAGGGTCTCAGGTATTGGAGAGGACCTTGACGTGGTACCTGAGCTTGTCCCATTTGGCCAGATGCAGTAACTAACCTTTCCATTTTTGCTTTTAAATCTTAGCTGAGAGCTTGTAAGTGAGTGCTGGGTTTTCTCTGTGTGTTGTATTAATTTGTTTTGTAATTTTCCCTATGGTTCTTGCACCCAGACCTGTCTGGGGTTAACTGCTTGTGGCTCTGGGGACAGCACAGCTTCCTGTGAGTGCCAGTGGCACCCAGGGCTGAGCATGTTGCAGGGTCATAGGATGTGTACCCGGTCCGGTATGAGAGTGCAGTTCCCTTCCGTGTTTTTTGTATATATATATATATATATATATATATATATATATATATACTGCAGTACGTCTGTGCTCGGGGGGTAGTTAGTAACTGGGGGTGTCACATAGGGTTTAGCTGTATTTAGTATCATACACACACACACACATATATATATACTGCGCGTACTTCTGTGCTCGGGGGGGGGGCAGTTTGTAACTGGGGGTGTCACATAGGGTTAAGCTGTGTTCAGTATCACACACACACACCCATATATATATCGTGGCCGGACTGTTATCCGAATGACGCTTTTCCGACGGACATTTGTCCGACGGACAATATTCCGAAAGACATTTATCCGGCTGCTGGGTGGGAATGAAGCTTAAAAATCACGGTTTTATAACATTTTTAATAGTGGACTGACAAAAGACAATTAAATCAACTTATATATAACATTTATAACATTTTTAATAGTGGACTGACAAAAGACAATTAAATCAACTTATATATAACATATTAATTATAATATTATAATTATAATAATTATATTATGTGTTAAAAGTACATCGTGAGGGTAGGGACCCATGGATAGGTTCCCAGAGGCGGTTGCGGCGCCCGAGTCACTGATTGTAACAGAAAATTTTGGATCGTATCTGCCCTCGGCCGAATGTATCTTGATTTATTTAAGTAAATCTTATATATTATGTGCTATTGCCTTTAAAAAGTCTAATCTTGAGTATTCACTGTATTTTTCTAAAACTTTCATTATCCTGTTGTTTATGATTTCATATTTTTTTTTGGGTTTTCTCAGTTCAACTCCAGAATCAATTTTTTCAATTGTTAACTCCCATTCTGCTTGTTCTTTTCTTATTTTTGAAACTAGTCTGCAAATGCTTGGGTGGGTTATAGACATTCGTTGGTCAAATGCTCTGTGCCATCCTTCTAGAGAGTTGTTTGTTCTAGGTAACCCTAGTTTTGTTCTTTCAAAAGTGTTCCACATCGTAATATCGAAAGTAGGTTTTCTTCTTGTACCTTCTTGTAGTTCGCCAATCCAGGTTTTTTCAAAATAATTTAAAAATTCAGATAAAATGTTACTGTTTTGTTTTTCTATTGATTTTACAAAGTCATTAAATGTTTCAACTACATCTTCCACTGGCACAAATGCTAATGCTTCTAAGCATTTTATGATCAGAGCATTTTTTTCATTATTATACCATATTTTTAAGCCCAAAGATTGTATTTTTCTCCACAGGCATTGGGAAAAATGGAAAAAGCATCCATAAATTATTGTATTTTGTAAAAAATTTGTCATGCAATTTATTGCTGCTCTTTCAAAATCTACAGTAATTGATATAGGATTGATATCTGGATTTTTTTCTTTTATAATACTAAAAATTAAATTATAAGTTTCCTGATTTTTATTTTTTGATATGCAGTATACTAATGGTATGGTATGGTTATCTTCTATTAAAACATGTATTGTATACAACTGAAAACCTAAAGGAGCTGAGTCAAATGTTCCTTCACAGAGCCAGTGTTGTTTTTTTGAAAGAAGATCTACATTTTTTTTAGTAGACAGAATGATTAAATTTTCACTTTCGTGCATGATGAAATCTTCTCCTCTGGTTGTTTTTCTTAAATCATCATTTAAAATGTTTCCATTTGGTGTTGTTCGATGTCGACGTACCATTCTGGCAAGAGTTTCTTTTTTAGGTAGAGCTCCTGCTGCTTCAAGGGGGAAATTAGATGTGCAATTTTGTATTATGCTTGATGTTACTTCTTCTGAATTTTTAGCAACTTCTTTTATTTTTTCAATTGTTTTCATAGATAAAATTCTTGCTGCATTAGGTGGATGTGAATGATTTGATGCATCTTTTTCAATTATATCATTAATGGTTTTTAGCCTTCCTCCACAAAAACCTTTTTTTTCACATCTCCAATATGTGACATTTTCTTTTTTTTTGTCTACAATGTATGCATAACCTTCATATAACATTTTTCTTCCTCCTTTACACGTCTTTATGAACTCCATTTTTTTAATTTGATGTTTTTTTTAAATTTATTTATTTAAGTGTTTGTGTTGTTTTTTTTACCTCAGTAGCCACAATATATATTTAAATTTTCCGCTTTTATACTGATGACAATTATGCAATTACGTGATTGCGTGATTGTGCTGTTCGGCGTGCAGTCGGAAGCAGTGTATATCGGACATATGTCTGACGGACGAATGTGTTTCGGCATTTTGTCCGTCGGAATTTTGTCCGAGCACCATATATATATATATATATATATACTGCAGTACTTCTGTGCTCGGAGGGTAGTTAGTATCTGGGGGTGTCACATAGGGTTAAGCTGTATTTAGTATCACACACACACACCCATATATATATATATATATATATATATATATATATATATATATATATATATATATATATATATATATATATACTGCAGTACTTCTGTGCTCGGGGGGGCAGTTAGTAACTGGGGGTGTCACATAGGGTTAAGCTATGTTTAGTATCACACACACATATATATACATATATATACTGCAGTACTTCTGTGCTCGGGGGGGTAGTTAATAACTGGGGGTGTCACATAGGGTTAAGCTGTGTTTAGTATCACACACACACACACACACACATATATATATATACACACAGCAGTACTTCTGTGCTCGGGGGGGCAGTTAGTAACTGGGGGTGTCACAAAGGGTTAAGCTGTGTTTAGTATCACATATATATATATATATATATATATATATATATATACTGCAGTACTTCTGTGCTCGGGGGGGCAGTTAGTAACTGGGGGTGTTACAAAGGGTCAAGCTGTGTTTAGTATCACACACACACACACATATATATATATATATATATATACTGCAGTATTTCTGTGCTCGGGGGGGGGCAGTTAGTAACTGGGGTTGTTACATAGGGTCAAGCTGTGTTTAGTATCACACACACATATATATATACACTGCAGTACTTCTGTGCTCGGGGGGGCAGTTAGTAACTGGGGGTGTCACAAAGGGTTAAGCTGTGTTTAGTATCACACACACACACACATATATATATATATATATACTGCAGTACTTCTGTGCTCGGGGGGGGCAGTTAGTAACTGGGGGTGTCACATAGGGTTAAGCTGTGTTTAGTATCACATACATAGATATATATATACTGCAGTACTTCTGTGCTCGGAGGGTAGTTAGTAACTGGGGGTATCACATAGGGTTAAGCTGTGTTTAGTATTATATATATACACTGCAGTACTTCTGTGCTCGGGGGGGGGGGCAGTTAGTAACTGGGGGTGTCACATAGGGTTAAGCTGTATTTAGTATCACACACACATATATATATATATATATATATATATATATATACTGCAGTATTTCTGTACTCGGGGGGGCAGTTAGTAACTGGGGGTGTCACAAAGGGTTAAGCTGTGTTTAGTATCACACACACACACACATATATATATATATATATACACTGCAGTACTTCTGTGCTCGGGGGGGTAGTTAGTAACTGGGGGTGTCACATAGGATAAGGTTAAGCTGTGTTTAGTATCACACACACACACACACACACACACACATATATATATATATATACACACACACACACACACACACACATATATATATATAC